>NC_053434.1:44214297-44511565 GCF_007990345.1 Gossypium hirsutum | reverse complement strand
CCGGCATTTCGTCTTGTTTCTACCAGACAG
The DNA here is from genome assembly GCF_007990345.1 of Gossypium hirsutum. Lineage (NCBI taxonomy): Eukaryota > Viridiplantae > Streptophyta > Magnoliopsida > Malvales > Malvaceae > Gossypium > Gossypium hirsutum. Next base: position 44,511,535 of record NC_053434.1, on the reverse strand, counting down.
TGTTAGTAGCTGAATTAAAAGTAACCATTATTGACTCACCAAATTCGTGAAGCCGAAGTCGATGATGAATTGGTTGCAAAACGGGCTAAGTGTTTCCGACGAGGAATCGGAGTTTCAATTGATGATGATATTGTTGAGGTTTAGAATCGTTTGTGTGTTCCAAGGAATTCGGAACTCATTTCGTGATTCTGACGAAGCCATTGTAGCCGAATGTCAATTCACCGGGGAGTACGAAAGTACAATGATTTGAAACGTCAATTGGTGGCATGGTATGAAACGGACATCTCTGACTTTGTTTCGAGATGTTAATATGTCAACAGTGAAGCGGAACATCAAGTGCCTTCAGGATACTCTAGCGATCATGATACCCGAGTGGAAATGGATCGAGTCACAATGGACTTGTGTCCGGACTCCCTTGTCACAAGTAGAGGGATGCGATATGGGTTATTGTTGATAGACTGACTAAGTCGGCTCATTCATCCCCGTACGTACGGATTTTCATTGGATAAACTAGCTGAATTGTACGTTTATCAATTGTAGATTACACGGGGTACCTGTTTCTATCGTGTCGGATAGAGATCCGAGATTCACCTCACGATTTTGGAAGAAATTGCAAGAAGCTCTGGGTACTAAGCTGCATTTAGCACTGCTTTTCACTCCCAAACCGATGGTCAATCCGAGCGGATAATTCAGATACTTGAGGATATGTTGAGATGTGCATCCTCGAGTTCAGTAGTTCATGGGAACGGTATTTACCTTGATTGAATTCGCTTACAACAATAGTTTTCAATCAAGTATTAAGATGGCACCTTATGAGGCTTTGTACGGTCGTAAATGCCGTACACCATTGTTTGGACCGAGCACGGTGAAAGCAAAATTTTCGGAGTTGATTTGATTAGAGATGCTGAACAGAAAGTAAAGGTAATCGTGAAAGTCTGAAGGTATCCACGGATCGTCAGAAATCGTACGCAGATTGAAACGAAAAGACATCGAGTATCAGGTGGGAGACAAAGTGTTCCTTAAGGTTTCACCTTGGAAAAGATACTCAGGTTCGGCCGTAAGGGCAAGTTGAGCCCAAGATTCATTGGGCCGTACGAAATCTCCGAACGAGTTGGTCCGGTTGCGTATAGATTGATTTTGCCCCCGGAGCTTGAAAAGATTCATGACGTCTTTCATGTTTCGATGCTTCGACGCTATCGATCTGATCCATCGCACATAATTAGCCCATCGGAGGTTGAAATTCAAGTCGACATGAGCTATGAAGAAGAACCGATGCGTATCCTAGCTCGTGAAGTGAAGGAGTTGCGAAACAAAAGAGTTCCGCTAGTAAAGATGTTATGGCTCAAACTCGGATCGAGGAAGCTACTGGAGACCGAGAGCTCGATGAAAGAACGATACCCAAACCTATTTACCGGTAAGATTTTCGGGGACGAAAATTTCTTAAGTGGGGGAGAGTTGTGACAGCCCAAAGTTGACCCTAGTCGGGAAGTGGTTTCGGGACCGCTAAACCGAGTCACCGAAATGTTTGAATGTGATACTTATTGTGTAGAATATGTAATTATGAATGTGTGAAAATTTCAAGCTTCAATTTGGTTGATTTCATGTGAATTTAGTCAATAGGACCTATGTGAGAAAATTCTAAAATGTGATAGGTCAATATGTGAGGACCTACTAGTGCATGTGGACAAAGGGGGGGACTTGCATGTCAAATTCCCCCCCTAATGATAGTGGCCGGCCATGACAAGGAAGGATGGGCAAAACATGTCATGAAACATGTTTTGTTAGTGGAAGAATAAAATAAGGAGTATGGTAATAAAGAAATGGAAAACAAAAGAAAAAAATGTGTGTGTGGTGTTTGTCCCCCCATTGCCGTGAGCTAAACAAGAGAAAGGGGGAATTTTGTTCATCCTTTTCTCATCTTCATGCTTGCCAAAAACTAGAAAGAAAAACAAAGAAAAATTTTCTCATCCTTGGTTCATCCTTGGCCAAAATTTTAAGGAGGAAAGAAGAAGAAAGGTGAAGAGATTCGGCCATGCATGTAGCTAGGCTAAGGTATGTTTGATGATGTTCCATGAGAGGCATGCATGTTTTAGTTGTTAGCTTGAGTTCTACCTAACCCATGGTCTAAATCTTGCTATGTGATGGAATGGCACTTGACCATGGATGAATCATTCTTGGTTGATGTTTGATGTTGTGGTGATGAGGCATGAGGATGAGTTAAGATTCGGCCTAGGTAGAGGTTGTGTTAATGCCATTGCATGCAAAATATGAAGCTTGTTAATGATGCATGTGATGATGGCTTGATGATTCTTGAACCTCCTTTTTAGCATTTTTTGTTGTGTGAGCACATATGTGCATTGGTTGCTAAATGGAGAAGAATCGGCTAGCAAGATGTGTGCTAAGGCCGAATGTAACTTTGCATGTTAATGAGCAATGCATGTGTTAAATTGATGAAAAGGGGGAGGATGCTTTACTAGTGTGTACATGTGGTATTAAGTGTTGAAATCGACCCCAAAAATGGACATGCATATTCGGTCAAGGGCAAGAAATTAGCTAATATGTGGTGTTGATGCATGATTTTTGCATGTATGAGACTTTAATGTCTAATGTATAAATATGGCTAAGTGCCTTGTGTTCATCTTTTGATGCCTAAAATGATGAAATCAATTTATTTGTTTGATTAAGCTCAAGAGCAAAGGGAAATAAAACCGATAAAGGGAAGGAAAAAGTGGTTGAATAGCTAGCGGAATCGTTCGACAACACCCGAGGTAAGTTCTTGAGTAAAAGAGCTTAAATTTCGATGTGATTAAATCATGCTCTATGTGTGGCTATTGAGCCGAATGTGCAAGGACAATATGTGCCTTGTGTTGAGTTTCGTAAACGAAAATGAAATATGAATGTGCTATGAATTATTGTTAGATGTGCATGATTAATTGAATGCTGTCCGGGCTAAGTCCCGAAGGCTTTGTGCTAAGTGAATATATTCGGATTAAGATCCGAAGGCCTTTGTGCGAGATACTAAATCCGGGTTAAGTCCCGAAGGCATTCGTGCGAGTTATTAAATCCGGGTTAAGTCCGAAGGCATTCGTGTGAGTTATTAAATCCGGGTTAAGTCCCGAAGGCATTCGTGCGAGTTGTTAAATCCGGGTTAAGTCCCGAAGGCATTCGTGCGAGTTATTAAATCCGGGTTAAGTCCCGAAGGCATTCGTGCGAGTTGTTAAATCCGGGTTATGTCCGAAGGCATTGTGTGAGTTACTAAAACCGGGCTATGTCCGAAGGCATTTGAACGAGGAGCTATATCCGGTTAAATCCCGAAGGTACGTGATTTGGTAATGAATGAGCTTGCTGTAAAATTCCAGCGAATACTCGAAAAACATCCCAATATGGGGATATGTTACGTATGTGTTGAATTTAATCGAGCCTTACAAATAAATGTTCGCTCAGTTGATAAACGAGCTACCGGCCTTCGGCCAAGTTAGTTTATTGTGTATGTACATAAGGGTTGTTAATGTTGTGAAGCAAGTTTGATATCGGTAAATTGCGTATTATGAAATATTCCGTTTAGCTAAATGTGTGCTATTCTTTGTGCATGCTGGAATTCCTTGCTCAAACTTACTAAGCATAAATTGCTTACTCGTTACATTGCTCCTCTGTTTTATAGATTTTTGGTTCTCCAGCTATCGGACTCGGGATCTTGAAGTCGAAGTCGCCCACACTATCAAAGGCTCTTTTGGGTACTATTTTGGTTGAATTTTGTTATGGCATGTATAGGACTACCCGTTGTTGTCTTTCGAGTACTTTATGAAATGTATAAGTGTACAGCCATGCGAAAATGGCTTGTAGAAGTGGAGTATGGCATTAGACCATTCGTATTTATGAATGTATAGATGGTTTCATGATGTAACTATGTTGGAATGGAAGTGTTGAGCAAATGATCAGCCACTAGAATGGCTAAGTATGATCATATGTGGGCTTATGTATGACAAGGCCCTAGTTGGTCCATGAAACCCCAAATTAGGTAAGGTTCACTTTGAAAACAGAAGCTGATAGCAGCAGTGGTGTGGATTGGAAAAATCACAAGAATTCGTAGGAGTGGAATTAAATAGTGAATAAATTATGTAATCGAACCTTGATGAATCTACTTTCATATGGAAGTAACGAAACAATTATAGGAACAGTACAGAAAGAGATATTCGGGTTCTTGTGGAACAGGGCCAGAACAGTTTCTGGATTCACTGTTCTGCATTTGGAAATTCACTATAAATTGACCAGAGATAATTAGGGGTCATACCATATATGTATGGATTTCTCTCTGAGTCTAGTTTCCATAGAAACAAACGGCATCAGTATTGAAGCTCTGTGCAGAGAGATATCCCAGTCGTAATGGGAAAAGCTCAGTGTAGTCGACCCCTGTAACATGGGAGACTTTGACTAATAAACTGTACTAATTGGCCCGACCAAAAATTCTAGAAAAAAATCCATAGGTGGGGACATGAGTCTAGTTTCAGGGAAAAATCACAAAACTGATTTTTGAGTTGTGAAACTCAAGATATGATTTTTGAAGCGACTAGTACTCAGACTGGGCAGTGTCTGGAAAAATTTTCAAAGTTTGTTAACATCTCGTGTCCGACTCCGGTGTCGGTCTCGGGTTCGGGGTGTTACAATGCATACCTACTACATCTCATCACATACTAAGGTCTTCATTCAAGAGTTTAGTATACATACCTGTAATTACTCATAAAATAACTCAAGTACATTCTCTCTATCAACATACCTCATTGGAAGTATCGTCAATCCATTCATCGAGTTACCCCTATTTTTTTGAACACTCAACAATATCAATGAATACACGGATATTTTACTCTTAAGTACTATACAAGTAGGCAAAGCTACCTCGTACTTTGTAATACTTGCATATTTGAGCTACTTACGGGCTTTTTCACCAAGTCAGTGCCTAGACCCCATAGCTCTATCATGTAATCTCTATATGTATTGCCCGCTCATTGAGCTACTCACGGGTCTGCACACAAGTCAGTACCTGGACCCACATTGCATAATTCACTTATCTCATGAACTCAGACTCAACTCATGAGTTCAGACCACTCAATTTCTCATGACTTATATTTTATATCCTATACTATTTTCGAGGTTCGACAGGCTCTCGTGTCTAACTTGATGTTGTCGCATTTGTTCATAATATGGATTACTTTTATTTTGCACTATTCATACTTTCGTGGTATCGAGTAAGATTATGATACATGGAAAAATTATAAAGCATTTAAAGTATGCTAAAATAACACATTTTTTACTTACGTACTTACCTCGGCACAAAATGATGGAAACGAGCCTAATCGTCGTAAACTTTGTTCTTCCCTCGATCAAGACCCGAATCACATTTCTCCTGATCTAAAATGTTGCAAATTAGCTTATTTAATACACAATTCATTCAATTCAACTTAAGATCATACTTTGGTAAAATAACCATTTTGCCCTTGAACTTTACAAAAATTACGATTTTACCCATAGGCCCGAAAATTGATTTTTATCACATTTTCTCACTAACCAAGCCTAGATGATTACTTTTTATACTAGAACTAGCTCACAATCCTCATTATTTCACACATTTATCACCTATTTTATAACTTCTGCAAAATAGTCCTTAGTTAGGATTTTCACGAAAACTACTTCACAAAAATTGTTTATTACACTACCATAGCTCATTTTCTTACATAAAATTTCAGAAAAAAAAACATGAAAACACTCATGGTAAAACCCTATACTTTCAACCATTTTGCAAAATAGTCCCCTTGTTAGAAAGCTCATGCTACAAAAGGTTCAAAAATACAAAAATCACTAAGAATAACCTTCTAAATGACTTACTTGCGAGAGAAAAAATGGATAATATTTTATGTTCTCTAAACCCCCCTTTTGTTTCTACAAAATTGGTGGAGAAGATGACACTATAGCTTCCTTTTCTTTTATTTTTATTTTAGTCAAATAAGTTATCAAAAGCTCACCTAACCTAGTCGCCATGCCTCAATTTGTCCCCTATGGCCGGCCAAGCTTCTCTTAAGGGTCTATTTTCCCTTTAAAGACCCTAAATTATGGTTCTCTAGCTATTTGAAACCCTTAGCTATAAGAATAAGACTTTTTTAATTTATGCGATTTAGTCCTTTTTAGCGATTAAGCTCATAAACGCTAAAATTAATTCACCAAAATTTTCATGCACCTTTATAAACATGTCATCACACATAAAATAATATTAAAATAATTTCAACGGCTTCAGAATAGTGGTTCTAAAACCACTATTCTGACTATTCCCAAAATCGGGTTGTTATAGGTCTAACTCAAGCTGCAGTATTACCCGATCTCATATTTTGTACTGGATTTTGTTCAGCTAACTCAGGGCATTCATGAACAAAATGATCCATCGATCTACATTTAAAACAGGCCCGATCATGCAACCTACAACTGCTGAGATATCGTTTACCATAATGTTTACACTCAGGTTGATTCGATCTAACATTACCAACACTAGCTACTAAGGTAGCTCTCGAACTCATAGGTGGTCTATCCTGATCCTATCTAGGATAACTCAAAGTAGCCTTAGTCATCTCTGAACTTCTTCGATGCTGACTAAAATGACTTGTAACACCCCAAAAAGATAGGTATTTATTTTTGTATGTTATGTTGTGTAAATGTATGCTTGTTTCAGTGGTTGAGTGTCATGAGGAGTGTTGAAGAGGTCTTGAGTTCAAGCCTTGGCTTATGCAAAAATATTAATTTTGGCTTGAATAAACCCTGCCTCCTGATAGTAAGATACTTAAATAAATATAGGAAGGATGTGTCATAAAAAAATTGGTTGGTTCAGGGGATAGAGGCGTGTTACTGCTGCTAGTAGGTCTTGGGTTCGAGCTCTGTGGCACACAAGGGTGTTCTTTTTGTTGCTATGTCGTGTAAGAGGTTGAGTGATAGTGGGATACTAATGCTTATGGGTGGTTGAGAGTGTTAAGGAAAGTCGGAAGTATGTAGCCGTATTCAAGGAGGGTTTTGGGGAAATTTTAAGAGAGAATAAGGGGGATGAGGTGTGAGGTAGTTGTCTGCTAAAAGTTGAACTCTCCTTGTGCCAAAATTGGTCATAGGCAATTAGTGTCACAACTTGTTTATTATTGTTCTCTTTTTTGGTTTCTGCCTATGAGTTTCTTTTGCTTCCTTAGACCTCCTGGTAGAGGCTGAATATTGCTTGTTCATTCGGGTATTTTTGCTTTGCTCTACAATTGTTGGTGCTCTCTTTTTTGACCATTTGTTTCTTCTTGCAACTGACTTATTCTTCTTTCTTTTGGGTTTTCCTTTCTTGACTGATTTCTCCTAACAGCTCTTTTCCCCCTCAACACTTTTCTTAGGCTGAATATCTTCTCTCTTCTCCCCTTCTGTTTCTTTTCCCTCTCTACCTTCCTATTTCACTTGGTGCATTGGCGAATAGTGCTTGGTAAGTCTCTGTTATGTTTCTTCGCCCTCGGGTTTTCTCTTCTGGCCCCTCATTCGTGGTACTCTTTTAGTTTTTTTTTGGAATTACTTGAAGAGTGAAGGGGTTTTCAAAGGATTGTTGAAGCATCCAAAACCTTCCGCTTATCACTCGATTAATGGTAACTTGACCCTTAGATATCACGTAGTGAACTTGGTGCATGATTGGTGTTATAAGGTGTTGGACGATTGTCTTATTTTCCTATATCTGATATTGTATTTTCTATAATCCTGTTTTTGATTCAAGCCGTGTGTGAGTAAGTAAACATCATTAATGGACTCCCATGGTATTGCAACTTCTCGACAAGGAGGGTGTGATCAACCTTTATGAACGGATTTAGGGGGCTAAATCACGCTCCTCAATCAAGGCAGGTATCGACTGTTGTTTTCGGGTTAAGAGTTAAAAAGAGGGAGATTAACTCTGTTGACTAATGGAAAGCCTTGTATGAATGTAGGTTTGGTGCTCGTGGTCTATTGGCACTTTCCGCAAGCAAGGTATGTAATCACACTATTATTTGCATATAATGGCAAAAGTAGGAAATGTATGATTGTTGACACTACACGAGCATACGCTCGTTCACGTAATGAGCTGAGTGCACAAAACATGGGCATTCGATCATTGAGGCCACCATGAACGATTTCATGACCTTAGGCCGATTTTGGCCATGATGGACCGAAATGGGTCATGTGGGCCCCACAAGCTCTTGGGCCCCGCACGGGTGCACTGCACAGATGTGTGAAGACTTCGGGATAGGCTGTGTAGTTCACACAGCAAGGCCACTATTTCGACTTATTGGGCACCCGAGCGTGTAGGCCCTCATGGGCCATGTTATGGGCTTTGGCCCATTTCCACTGTTTAATGATTAGGGTTGCACGAGTTGTCTGAGACGACTGTGGACCTACTATAGGGTCGATAATGACATTTAGACCTCGTGCTGATGAAATGACTATTATTCCACTAAGAGGTAAAATGAATGATATACTCTTCTGATATTTTTGGTTGTATTCGAGCATGACATTTTGCATACGCATATTATATGATGACATGACATGATACGTGAGGGGATGGAATTGATATATTTGGAGGAAGTGTACTGTACTGGCAGCTCTGTTGCAAATATTGTTTAGTGCCACACCGGTGCTATATTCTAGAGTGTAGGGATGGGTAGGTTGATTTTATCCCCACATGGAGTGTAGGGCTGGACGGAGTGGAGTATAGAGGATGAATGGGTAGGATCTCTTTTTGCATATCTGATACTGTACTGAATTGGGCTAAGGCCCATACTGATACTGTTACTGTAATGGGCTAAGGCTCACATTGATATTGCCTCTGATAAGGGCTTACGCCCAGACTGTTTTACGCTGCATGATTTACTGTTTGAAACATAGGGATTACGAACTGGGTTTTGGTAACTCACCCGTTTGCTTATTTGCACAGGTAATCCTTAGGTGGGTCGATGCTGCGAGGGACTCGGAGATGGCCACACCACTATTTACACTTCTGCATTTGACTTTTAAGTAAAAGTAGTTTATTTGGGTAATTTTATGTAATAAAGCCGCTTTAAGTTTTATTTTTATTTGGGGATTTATTAATGTTGGTTTATTTTCGTTAGCAGTAGGACTCAGGTTTTCAAAAGATAAATGTTTTCAACTACCATGCTACACAATTTGTTCTAAAAGCTTCAAAGGCAAAGACTATTTTTAAAGTATAATAACAATTTAATATGAAAGATGGTTTGCTAAACCAACTTACGATTTAATGATAAACAAGATAGGGTAACTACTCCTAAAGATTGCAACGGAGTTTTAATACAAAACGGACTTTACCATGAAACTATGCTTTTTCAGAACACTCTAATGTGTCATTGCAGATTCGATCATAACGTCTAGATCGGGTTTGGAGTGTTACGTTTAGTGGTATCAGAGTCAAGTTGCAAAACTCGGCTGTGGATTTGGGTTTTTCTAAAAACGTAAATTCTAAAAGAATTGTTTTAAATGGTGGAAAAAATATTTTGAAGTGTTGTTTCTAAATGTGTGGTCTACCGAGTCCCCGGTACCGATCTTGTAAGTTCTCTAAAACTACTATTTGATTTAATTGAAATGCTGGGATTACTGTAGATAATAGACTATACTGAGACTTTTGCTAGGGTAACCTAAAACTGTAGTAAGACTACGAACTGCGAAAACGAACAAACTTTGAATTATTGATGCTATTTCTCATAAATCATTCATTAATAGACAGTGGAACTGTAAAATTGATGCATAAAAATGTTAATACAGATAATATGTAAATCGATAATGAGCACTAGAGGTACTCGTGGAAGGGGTACTAGAGGCCGCGTTGGGGTCCGTGGAGGTGCTCGGGCTAGGTCGTCAGCATCGGGCCATATGCCTAAGAATAAAACTAAAGAGGCATGGGCTTCACATGTAACTGAAATTAGGTCTCATGATCTTGTAGCTGGGGATGATGCACTGTCGTAAGCTATGTTGCGAATTTTGGAAAGGGTCACTGGGCCTAATACTGGTACTGTGGGCTGTAGGTTAATGACGAAATGACTCAGGTCTAATGGGGCTGAGATTTTTAGGGTTATTGCTGGAGTTGCCCCTAATATGGCTGAATATTGGATTGAGGCTACTGAGAGGATCATGGACGACCTCGACTGCACCCCTGAGCAGAAACTAGAAGGTGCAGTGTCTTTGCTGCGAGATGAAGCCTATCAATGGTGGCTTATGGTGAAAGAGGGTACTTAGCCTGACGGGTTGACTTAGGAGTTTTTCAAGAATGCATTCCAAGGGAAATATGTGGACGCTAGTTATGTAGATGCCCGAAGGAGGGAGTTTTCGAATCTGACCCAGTGGGATAAGTCAGTAGTTGAATATGAGTCCGAGTTTTTACGACTTAGGCACTATGCATGTGGGATGGTGGCAACGGAATATGAGTGTTGTGTTCGTTTCGAGGATGGCCTCAGAGATAATCTGTGAGTTTTGATTGCTCCACAGAGGGAGCGAGATTTTGCTGTTTTGGTGGAAAAGGCAAAAATCACTGAAGATGTAAAGCGTGCTGAGTGCCAGAATCGTGAGTTAGACACCAGTAAGAACAAGAGGGTTTGGGAGCCTTCAGGTTCAGCTATGAGGCCTAAGAAAAAGGCAAGAGTTGATGGGATATACAGAGTTAGGCCCCCTATTCCTACTTTTGGGTCGCAGTCTTCTGCTAATTGTGGGAAATACCATCAATGAGCGTGCTGGGTGGAGATGGGGGAATGTTTGAGGTGCGGGTCTTTGGATCATCACATTAGAGATTGCCACGTAGGCCTGATCAGATGCAAGCTACTGGTATGGGTACTATTTAGCCACCGAGAGGGATTCAACAACCATTGAGGACTGTAGTCAGGCCAGAGGTGAAAATGGTATGGGCCGTGGTCATGGAGAACCAAGTAGAGGTGCTGGTCATGTTGAGGTGAGGCAGCTGGTACTGGTTTATGCTGTACATCACCGAGAGGACAGAAACGCCCTAGATGCTATTACGGGTACGTACTTTATTCATAATGTACCTTATATTGCATTGATTGATGTTGGGTCTGTGCACTCGTATGTAGCATGTACTATATCTGAGACTTTGGGTGTGATGGTTGAAAATGCTATGAGTGAGGTTACTGTGTTGAGTCCATTAGGACAGTCAGTGAGAGTGAATAAACTGGTTAAGGATGTACCTTTGGATGTTCAATGAATGATATTTTTAGCGGATTTAATGGAAGTTCCTTTTGGAGAATTCGACTTGATATTGGGCATGGACTAGTTGGTTAAGCATTAGGTGAATTTGGACTTCTTTTTCTTTCTTTTAGGATCTTCCTTTCTTGACTAATTTTTCCTAACACCTCTTTTGCCCCTCAATAGTTTTCTTAGGCCAAATATCTTGTCTTTTCTCCCTAATGTTTCTTTTCCCTCTATACTATCCTATTTCAGTTGGTGCATTGGTCGAATAGTGCCTAGTAAGTCTCTGTTATGTTTCTTCACCCTCGGCTTTTCTCTTTTGACCCTTCATTCGTGGTACTCTTTCGGTTTTTTTTTTAGAATTACTCAAGGAGTGAAGGGGATTTCAAAGGATTGCTGAAGTATTCAAAACCTTGAACTTATCGCTCGAATAAAGGTAACTTGACCCTTAGATATCACGTAGTGAACTTGGTGCATGATTGGTGTTATAAGGTGTTGGTCGATTGTCTCATTTTCCTATATCCGATATTGTATTTTCAATAATCCTATTTTTGATTCAAGCCGGGTGTGAGTATGCAAACATCATTAATGGACTCCTTTGGTATTGCAGCTTCTCGACAAGGAGGGTGTGGTCAACCTTTGTCAACAGATTTAGTGGGCTAAATCACGCTCGTCAATCAAGGCAAGTATCGACTGTTGTTTTTGGATTAAGAGTTAAAAAGACGGAGATTAACTCTATTGACTAATGGAAACCCTTATATGAATGTAGGTTTGGTGCTCGTGGTCTATTGGCACTTTTCGCAAGCAAGGTGTGTAATCACACTATTATTCGCATATATAGGCAAAAACCGGAAATGTACGACTGTTGACACTACACGAGCGTACGCTCGTTCCTGAGTGAGCCGAGTGCACAAAACATGGGCATTCTATTGTTAAGGCCACCTTGAACGATTACATGGGCTTAGGCCGATTTTGGCCATGATGGGCAGAAATGGATCGTGTGGGCCCCACAGGCTCGTAGGCCCCACACGAGTGAACTGTACTGATGTGTGAAGACATCCAGCCAAGTTGTGTAGTTTGCATGGCCAAGGGCACTATTTGGACTTATTGGGCCACACGAGCGTGCAGGCCTTATGGGCCGTGTTATGGGCTTTGGGCCCATTTCCACTTTTTAACCGTTAGGGTTGCACAATTCGTCCGAGAAAACTATGGACCTACTGTAGGGTCGATAAGGACATTTAGACCCCGTACTGATGAAATGACTAGTATACCCTTAAGAGTTAAAATAACCAATAAACCCCTATGATATTTTTTGTTGTATTCGAGCATGACATTTTGCATACACATATTAAATGATCACATGACATGATGCATGGGGGTGGAATTGATATATTTGGCGGAAGTGTACTGTACTGGCAGCTCTGCTGCAAATACTGTTTAGTGCCACAACCGGTGCTATATTCTAGAGTGTAGGGATGGATGGGTCGATTTTATCCCCACAGGGAGTGTAGGGCTAGACGGAGTGGAGTATAGAGGATGGATGGGTAGGATCTCTGTTTGCATCTCTGATACTATACTAAATTGGGCTAAGGCCCACACTGATACTGTTACTGTAATGTGCTAAGGCCTACATTGATATTGCTTCTAATAAGGGCTTAGGCCTAGACTGTTTTACGCTGCAAGATTTACTGTTTGAAACATAGTGATTACACACTGAGTTTTGGTAACTCACCCTTTTGCTTATCTGCACAGGTAATCCTTAGGCTGGTCGATACTGCGAGGGACTTAGAGATGGCCACACCACTGTTTATGCTTCTGTATTTGACTTTTAAGTAAAAGTGGTTTATTTCGGTAATTTTATGTAATAAGGCCGCTTTAAGTTTTATTTTTATCTGGGAATTTATTAATGTTGGTTTATTTCTGTTCGCAGTAGGACTCATGTTTTCAAAAGATAAATGTTTTCAACTACCATGCTGTACAATTTGTTTTAAAAGCTTCCACGTTAAACACTATTTTTAAAGTATAATAACAATTTAATATGACACATGTTTTGCTAAACTAAGCTACGATTTAACGATAAACAAGATAGTATAACTACTCTTAAAGATCGCAATGGAGTTTTAATACAAAATGGGCTTTACCATGAAACTACGCTTTTTCAAAACACTCTAATGTGACATCGCAGATTCGACCATAACGTCTAGCCCGGGTTTGGGGTGTTACATGACTTTTTCGACGATCTCTTACGTGAATCTCCAGCTTCAAAGTCAGCTTTTCTTTTTTCTTTCCCGAGCTTTCAGCTTTACAGGCTCACTCAACCAAGATTACAAACTCTTCTATTGCGAGTATGCCAACCAGTAGTTTAATGTCTTCATTCAAACGGTCTTCAAATGTTTTACACATTATGACTTCGGTCGAAACACACTCTCAGGCATACCGACTGAGTCTCACAAAATTTCGTCCATATTCTGTCACGGCCATCCGACCCTATTTTAACTCCAGAAATTATTTGCTCTTTTGATCAATAAATCCCTGGCTGATTTATTTCTTATGGAACTCAATCTGAAAGAAGTCCCAAGCCACCCGTTCCTTCGGAACCACTAATACTAGTGTATTCCACTAGTGATATGCGGTGTCTCATAACAAAGATATTGCACATTTTAAACACTCTTCAAGGGTACAAGATAGCTCTTCAAACATGCGGATAGTATTATCAAGCCAGAATTTAGCTCCCTTAGTATCATCATCATCAGTAGCTCTGAATTCTTCAGCCCCGTGTTTTCTTATTTTATCAACAAGAGTCTTATGTAATCTCAACGGATCATTCACCTATGGTATAGCAGGTTTCGAAAAAGGATTAATCGGGGGTGGAGGTTGTTGACAACCGGATTCGTCCGAATATACTGAGTAAACCAGTCATTCATCATTTGATAAAAGGCTTGCTTAGCCTTTCCCTCTTGATTACTCGAGATCGGTCGAGAATAACCGGCACTTTCCCTTGGGCGGGAGCAGGCGCTATACTGTCGACATCATCAACTACAGCTCTATCGGGATTCATTTACTATACAAAAACACATTTTCAAGTGTTAGAAGTCATCACACTATCACAGTATATAATATGGCATGTATAGCTAGACTCACACGCGCTACGTTTGTCCTAGAATCGACTAAATCGTAGCTCTGATACCAATCAAATGTAACACCCCCTAACCAGTATTCGTTACCCGAGTGGCGTTATGAGGCATTACCAAATCGTACACAACTTAAGTAAGTACTTGTACTATCTCATATCATAATCACTTACTTTCTCATCTCTGATATACTCAATGGATTACACTTTGAACTTCTTTTTGGACTACCCATTAAACACTCGGAATACTATCAGATACATCAAAACTTTGCACCTAAGTGCCTCATGTGTAGCCAATGCTACTTCATATCTTAGATCACATGTTGCTCATTTACGAGCTACTCACGGGTCTACTCATGCAGGCTGTCAGGTATCTGCAACACATGTCAGTCTACCTCGCCATTAATAGCATATATGAGACTAGTACCTAAATGGCAAAACATGAGACACATATATCACGAACTTAGACCACAACTCAATGAGTTTAGATGTCAAGTATATCATGAACTCAGACCACACTTCAATGAGTTCAGATCACATTGTTCCTAGTCACATGTCAGTTGTATCCTAAACTATTCCTAAGGTTCAAATGAGATTTCCTTAATTACACGTCTTTATTGAGCTTGTCTAGAAGACCAATCACAAAATTTATGATAATGATTAATCACATAATTCTTCATAATGATAATAATAGAGATAATCACATTTAAACATGAAATTATAGCTCATCACAATGTCATCAAATATCATAGACATATTTTAGATCATATCATTGCATTGCGTATCATAAAGTCTTATGGTTGTTTCCGTAATATCGTACTCCATAGCATTCGCATTTCATTTTAATAATAATGAATTTATCTCAATTATATCAATTAAACATTTATACATGTACAATTAAATGTTTTTTAAACAGATGAACTTACCTCGATACCAAAAATGGTGAAAAAGACCTAACCGTCAAATACACGTTTTTCCCCCGTTCTAGGTCCAAACGTCATTTTCCTTGATCTAAAATATCACATTTAGCTTATTTATTAGTCAAATTATTCATTGTGACCCAAAAATCTTACTATGAAAAAATTACATTTTTGGCCCTAAACTTGTCAAATTTACATTTTTGCCCCTAGGCTCGTAAAATGAAATTTATTAAATTTATTTAACATACAAGCCTATCCAAATCATTTTCATAACTATAGCAGCCCACAATTTCCACTAAATCACACTTTTATGACAAATTTTATAACTTTTACAAATTAGTCCTTTTAGGCATTTTTACCGAAAACTACTTAGTAAAGTCGTTTAACACACAAAAAACATTCATATTCCTCCCTTAAACATCAAAATACACACATGGGTAAATTTTTAAACATGAACCCTACTTCAAATCAAGGGTAGAAATAGGTAAATCTTGTTGGAGGATTTCAAAAACGTGAAAATCATTAAAAACGGGGCAAGAACGGACTTACTATGGAGCTTGGAAAGCTTGAACAAAACCCTAGCCATGGTGGTCTTCAAAATTTCGGCCAAGGGGTTGAAGAAGACAAAATTTTGGCTTTTATTTTGTTTATTTAATCATTTAATTACTAAATGATCAAAATGCCCCTAACTTAAAAATATTCCATTTCACCTATTTCATGTCCTTTTTTGCCCAAAAAATTAACCAATGGTCTAATTACCATTTAAGGACCTCCAATTTAAAATTTCATAACAAATGGACACCTCTAACATGTAAAAATCAACTTTTGCAATTTTTACAATTTAGTCCTTTTGACTAAATTGTATGCCCAAAAGTAAAAATTTTCAAACAAAATTTTCACGAAATCATTCCGTGAAATTTTAGAGCATAAAAATATAATAAAAATAAAATTTTCATCGTCAGATTTGTGGTCCCAAAACCATTTTTCCGACTAGGCAATTGGGCTGTTACAACTCTCCCTCCTTTAGGGATTTTCGTCTCTGAAAATCTTACTAGAAGAAATTGTTTTCAACAATCATGAATTACTTCCACTAATTTCTCAGAATCACAAATAAAATCAACCTCGTATATCTCTTTCTAATTACCTTTGAACTTTAACACATAGTGTCGGAGCATATCGTCAAAGTTTTGAATTACTCTCTCAGACTTACCAACAATTTACAGATGTATTACAGTGCCAAGATACAACTGTGTACTCATAGTTTCCTGTAGCTTTTTCTATAATTGGGATATAGCCCTCGAATCTCAGTTCGAAATAATGGAGACTGATACTTTGCATAATCAAATAATCCTAGAAACATCTTACTTGGATGGTTTGTTAAACAAGAAATCTATACACAAACGATCAATCACAATCCGATAACATCTTCCTTTTTGGAGAAAAAGATAATTAAGATACGAAATCTATAGTGTTTCCATCTCATTTTCATTCTAGAATCATCACTGACTATGATAGTCCTGAATACTTTTGAAATTCGGCTTTTACCTGTTGACAAATCGACATTGAACACAAGCTCAAAAACAGCATGTAACATACGCAATTGCCAGAACATCAACTTCATATGAATGCACATTTTATTACTCTCTGAATGAATAGACAAGCCACTACTGTGAATTTTGTATAAAAATTTTCTGCATAAGCTTTGGATTCTTCGATACACAAATTCCATCTTAGAATAATAATAACATGAATCAGGTCCAACTGAAGTTCAGAATCAAAAGTCGATCCTCACTGTACTCATTTAGCTCATCACTCACTAACACATTTCTGAGTTTTTCAAACTTGCAAAGAACCCATCACTTTAGCTTTTTATTTAGCTAAAATCAGACCATCATCAAATAAGATCAATCCAGTAACAAATACTCACAAAAATAATTAAGGATTTTCCATCCAAGCATCTGTAACTATAACTGCTTTCTCGGAGATTGATCGACAATTACTCGAAATCTTTTAGTATCTAAATCCATTAACAATGTCTTAAACTTCAGATCTTTTTCTGTAACATTAGATACTTTAAACCATTAGGATTATGAAGCATATGACATTTTCCATTGAACACATGATATCATCAAATTTACAACACAGACATAAAAGTGGTCGTCTCTAAATCACCAGTCGAACAGTTCTTTTTAATGTGATATTAACCGTCTAAAAACATGAGCCATCACTTTACATTCTAGCAATTAATCACATTCTAATCCGTTCACTAGTGCATCACTGAAAAAAATCATAAATTCATTACTCAATTCAAACTGAACTCAAAACCAGAGCTTCGGTTAATAATACCTTCAATTGCTTTCAACGTTGCTCACATGTACAAACCATCTGAATTTTCATAAATGTGATAACCAAATCATTTAGAACAACTTTAACTCATAATAACATCATCAGATTAGAACAAATCTAATAGGTATATCTCAGTATCATATCTAATAGGTATATCTCGGTATCATACTCTCTAGAATATCAATCCTTCATTCAAACTGTCCATCGAAATACACGTGAATGCACAAAATTGATTACCATAATTTTAACACCCCCTAACCTGTATCCATCGTCGGAGTGGGGTTATGAGGCATTACCAAACCGTACACAGCTTAAGTAAGTTAAACATTACTATTCATGCTTAAGATAATACAATTTCAATTATACAAATCAAATGTGTTTTTTCCTTTAACATCCAAATAATTAAAAAATTATAACATAGATTATTATATGATAGTTTCATGCGCATATCTTAAGACATTAGATACATATATCAAATACATGCTAACATACCACTTTAAATTAATAAATAACAAACATATTTTTAATACAATATATAATACACATTTTAGTATACCACTATGAAACATTAATTAAACAAAAAATACAACCCATAATACACCCTATTAACATGCTAATTTCATACATAATTAACACTCATATAACCAAATATACATTCTCATATCATTGATGAATATACTTAATTTTACTTATGGCCATTCGATTATAATATTAACTTTACATTTCTTTTTACTATTCAAGTGGTCAAAATTTAAATCACCAAATATATATATACAAGAATCATACCAATCCATCTCATAAAATATGCCATAAAAACACATCAAAATATTTTAATAACATAACCGAATATACATTATAACTAACATAACTTCTTTATCGAATTATATAACAAACATATCAAACACATATGTTCTTTGTATTGAGTTCAATAACTTGAACTATTTATAATGCAAATCATATCTTCCCAATACATCAATATAAAACCACAACTGAAATATTTTTGTCTTTATATAATCATCATTCAACTCACTACCAAAACACATGACCAATCACATCAATATATGTACTTTGAAATAATGTATATGTCAAATTAATGCATCATAAGCAAGAATGTAAATATATATACAAATGTTGAACTATTAATCAAATATATTCATTATCTCATTTCAACATTTATTCAAATATACTCATTAACTAATTTTAAACCATTACTAACACATATAAAACATAATCAAATCATATTAATCGAAGGTAGCATAACAAACATAATTCATACTATTATATATATATCTTAGCCGATTCACTAAAACCACATCCAAAATCATCGACCAATTTGAATGCACAAAACACATATCACAAATACCATTCATTCATGGCACATAGCATTATAACCAATATGAACTTAAAGCATAATTAAACATAACCGAATTCAAGCATAGAAGTTAAGCTATTTTCGCATGGCTTAAATTATACATAAACCAAAATCCAACATTTCAAAAGTATAATCCAACTTATACATGCCATAGTTTCGAAAGTTCACTTATAAAAATATCGAAGACAGTCGATAGTGTGTTGGACTTTGCTAATGATCCCTAAGCTCGTAACTTGACTCCAAAATCTATAAAACAAGGGAAAATATATACACACACAATAAGCTATCATAGCTTAGTAAGTCAGAAGCAAGTAATAATCAAATGAACATTTGTATTTAATCAACTAAACCAAAATAAATAATCTTTAGTCAAATACATATTTTACATACTTGAAACTCATACATCATCACATGAACAATATTTAATTATAGTAACTTGGCCAAATACACGAAAGCTCATAAACATATATAATTCTCAATTTCATAATGCATATTTCATTCGTTAATCTCAAATATATACTTACCTTAACTTTCAAATCAATTAACTTAGCACATACCAGACAATTTAGCTCGATATTACATTCGATCTTAACTTGATATTTCCTATTGAACCATTCGGAATCGAATAGATTACTCAGTTAATCACATATACCATACAATGCCAACGTGTAACATCCCAAAATTGGGGCTTAAACGGAACAGTGGTTGCGAAACCATAAATCTGAGGTAGAAAAATTTATTTTATTATCATTTTATAGTTTATGGCATGATTGCATGATTGTGTGAAAATTTCATTTAGAAATTTTATCGATAGAAGGTCTAATTTGATATTTAGGACTATATTGCAAAAGTTGTAAAATGTGTGTTCTAGTTCACAAAGGTATTAAGTACTTGTGAGTAATGGGTTTTTAAAGTGGAGGTCCTTGGGTAGTAATTAGACCATTATACTAGTTTGGACAAAAATACCTAAAGGAAAATAAAACACCATAGTTTTTAATTAAGGGCATTTTGGTCATTTAGTTAGTAAAATGAATTAAAAACAAAATTAAAAGCCAATTTTTGTCCATCTTCTTCATTAGGCCGAAATTTCAAGGTTTCTCCATAGCTAGGGTTTGTTCCAAGCTTCCAATCTCCATAGTAAGTGATTCCAAGCCCCGTTTTTAATGTTCTTTATGTTTTTAATGTTCTTTACGTTTTCGGAGTCCCGATAACTTGATTAAGCTTATTCTAGCAATAATTCAACCTAGGGTTTACATTTGGAAAAATACCCATAGGTGAAATTTGTGTATTTTGGTGTTTTATGATAGAATATGAGGTTTTAAATTATGTTAGCCAACTTGTGCTACTCTGTTTTAAGTGAAAACGAGTAAAAGGGCTTAATCGATAAAAATACCTAATAGTCATAAGTACATGTTAGAGTGAGAATTTGATGTTGTCATAGAAGGGAAAAATTATCAGCATGTCATAAAACATAAGAAAATAGGATGAAGTTTAATTTCCGAGCCTTGGGGAAAAAGTGTAAATATGTAAAAGTTTAGGGGCAAAAATGTAATTTTGTCAAAGTTTGGGTCAAGGAATGTTTTAATAAATGTGAGTATTAAATAAGCTAATTTTTTTTATTATAGATCAAGAAGAACAAAATTCGGAGTTAGATCACGGAAAGAAAAAGATAGTGGACTAAATCGATATAGTTGATTTTATTTTGTTTCGAGGTAAGTTTGCGGTAAATAAATGCAATATTCTATTATTTTATGTTAATTTTGTTAATTTCCAGCATGTGTATATTTATTTCATGAAATTATTCAAAGTAGACTCAAGCATGAATTGACAGAGAAGTAATTTCAGAAAGTCCCAGTTGAACCTTAAGAATGTGTAGGATACAAATGTCATGACATTAGGGTTTAAGGATACCATGTAAGACCATGCCAAGGCATGGAAATTGTAAGGTTTCTAAGGCAAGGAAATCATGTAAGACCATGTCAAGACATGGAATTGATAAGTTACTATAAGGCAAAGGTCCCATGTAAGACCATGCCAAGGCATGGCATTGGTGAGTTCATAAGGCAAGGATACCATGTAAGACCATGTCAAGACATGGCAATGGTAAGTTTTAAAAGGATACCACATAAGAGCATGACAAGTCATGGAAATGGTAGGGTACCCGCGTATCCTTAGTATTCCAAGTGGTTCAACGAGAAAATTTAAAGAGAATATCAAGGTAAGGTAAGGTAAGACGAGTTATACTAAAAAGGTAAGACAAGTTCATGCTAGAAGAGCAAAGGTAAGTACATAATGTTCATGTATGCTTGATAAGGAAAAAGTTAAGTAAAATGTATTAATAAATTTGATTAAGTAAGTATTTAAGTAAGTGAGTAAGTGAAGAAGTTTAAAATATGTCTATGACAATTAATGAAGTTGCATTAAGTAGTATCACGCCAAGTAGTAAGATAATTCTTATGAATGTTGTTATTTATTTGCATGCAAACTTACTAAGCTTAATGCTTACCCCCTTTATTTTCCTTCTTTTTATAGTTTTGTCAAGCTAACTCGGGGATCGTAAAGTACGTCGGAGGTCCGGGCACACTATCACGAGGATTATTTTGGTGAAGCTAGTCGTTTCATTTTGAGTATGGCATGTATAGCATCGTAGCCATTTTGTGTGTATGATCTTATGATATGGCTGATGAATGGTATGTAAATGCTTGATAATGATTGGCTGTTGGAATGGCTAATCAAGGACATGTTTGGTGTTATGTATGCCTAAATACTAGTTATTCCATGGAAATCATGAAAAAGGTGAAATTAGCTTTAAAACAGTATCGGACAGCAATAATGACGTGAATTTGGAAAATCACTAAAAATAGTAGAAATTGATTTAGATAGTGAATGAGATATAGAATTAAATCTTGATGAGTCTATTTTCATATGGATGGAACAAAACAGGTATATGGGTTATATTTTATGAGATATTTAAATTTTTGTGAAACAAGGCCAGGGCGATTTCTGGATCCCCTGTTCTGAATTTGGAAATTCACCAAAAAATTTACAAAGATAAATAGAAGTCATGATTTACATGTACATATTCCTTATTGAGTATAGTTTTATAAGAAACAAACGACATAATAATTGAAACTTTGTACAGGGAGATATTTAATTCATAATACACAGGGGTCAGAGTAGTCAAACCCTGAAAGAGGGGAGAATTTAACTAATAAAATGTACAAGTTGGCCTGACGAAAAATTCTAGAAACAATTTAGTTGATAGATATATGAGTCTAGTTTCAGGAAAAATTTATGGAATTGGATTTCAAGTTTCTTAACTCAAGATATGAATTTTTAAACAACTGTGATGCAGTTAGCCAGCTTATCTGGAAGTTCTAAAATAAATTGTTTGAGCTGTTTAATTAATGAATTAAGTCCGTTAACACCTCGTGCTCGACTTTGGAGACGGTCCCGGGTTCGGAGCGTTACAAAATGTCCCAGATGTGGTCTTACATGCTATCTCATGTCGATGCCACTGTCCCAGATAGGGTCTTACATGAATCAAATATGATGCCGATGTTCTAGACATGGTCTTACTTGTAACCGCATATCGATGCCAACATCCCAGACATGGTCTTACACGAAAACACATATATTGATGCCAACATCCTAGATGTGGTCTTACACGAAAACACATATATCGATGCCAATGTCCCAGACGTCGTCTTACAGAAAAACACATATCAGAATCCTATGGTTCAAACGGGGCTTTCAAATGTCATAACTCAATCGAATCGAACTCGTAGACTTATTTTCCAAGCATATTCACATTTGGCTTTCACATATATATTCTCATATAATTTAATTTCATTTTATAAACTCGTATATAATTAGAATTAACAATATCCATTTGCTTATAAACTTACCTTGGACAATGAAAAATGGAACATGACGACTAGTCGACAACTTTAGTTTTCCCCCGATCCAAATCTGATTTCTTTGGTTCTTGATCTAAACATATTCAAATTAAACTCATTCAAATATATTTTCACTTAATTTAGTTTAAAAAGACATAAATGGGAAAATTACCATTTTACCCCTGACATTTTACACTTTTTACAATTTAGTCCAAATTGCACAAATCACAAAACATGCAAAATTTGCACATACTATGCTTAGGTCGAATGTTCCATGTGTTCATACAAGTCCATACATTTCATTTATTTCACATTTTAGTCCCTCAATTTATTATTTTTTTAATTTTGTCCTAATTACTGAAAATTATCAAAAATTCCAATACAAAACATGTTAATACAAAACATGTTAATCTATTACATATCTTTTATTTTCCATCATCAAACAACAAAAATCACAGGCTTTAAATAATGGCATAGCTCAAAATATTTATAAAAAAAAATTCAAGCATGGGCTTTGTAGATAACATAGCAACGATCTCAAAAACGTAAAAATTATCAAAAATTGAGCTAGAACGCACCTTGAATCAAGCTTCAATAGTGCTGAACCGCAAGCTTTCTTTATTTCTTTTTCTTTTCTTTAGTTTTTGTCATGAGAAAATGAAGAACATGGCTTTTAATTATTTTATGTTTTATGATATATTAACATATTATGCATTTTACATAATTAACCTTTATAAATTAATTCAAAACCATTATAATCATGTCCTTAACCGTCCATGCTATATCCATTTGGTCTAATTTCATCTTAAAACCTCCCTATTAAAAGAACAATAACAATTTAGCCTATTTACAAATAACTATCAAATTTTCATTTTACGCGATTAAGCCCTTTTATTTAATCGAGCATTCAAATGACAAAATTAAAGCACGAAAATTTCACAGACATAAATTCACACATAATAAACACAAAAAATAATTTTAAAATATTTTTCTAACTCGGATTCATGGTCCTGAAACCACCGTTTCGAATAGGGTCTAAATCAGACTGTTACAATAACTGAGGACAATTTAACTACATGCAACTCAAATCACATTTCAACTGACCAGCTCACTCTGATAAAAACAACCAAGTCGATCTCAACTATCGAATAACACATCTCAAAATGCTTCTTTCTTCATGCTATTAAAACAACTCAAACAACAATCTTTCAAAATTCTCTTATCATGCTAATCAAGAACTTTACAATTGCATTAGCTCAAAGAAACAAAGACATCCCGATTGAATGCATTGACTTTCATTAACTTACCTGAGAAAAGAAATCCATCACACAAATTGAAGCTTGTGATTTCACCACTGATGCCCTTATCGACGTCAAGTCCTTACAAAAAATATTGAAAAATTTGAATACTAGAATCACCACGTTACTATGATCAAACCAGAAGCATAATTATAATTGATATAGTTATAACAAGTTGAAGAACACACCTTAGATATGAGCCATGATTAACAAATTATGGAATAAAGATGGCAATGAAACTGAGATAAAGAAATCCAAAATAGAGAAATCCAAGGTATGACACCATATTGAAAGACAGAGAACAGCTTTCATAAGAAAATAGTAAAGATTTTGATGATTCCTCAGAGGGAAGAAGTTGTTGGAACGCCGGTGCCTCCAAGGCGCAGCAGAAAAATAAAATAATTAAAGATATTCTGGCAATCCAAACCATGGATCCATGTGTAAAGAACGTATCGGGGTGAGAAAAGGTTTCGAAATTACCAAAACTTCAATCTAAGTAGACAACAACGCCTAGGCAATGGGAATCCTGAACCACTATTGAACCAAGCCGCAACCTTTCTGATGTCGGCCTCTACGTAGTCCACCCAGTTGACAATGAACGGTAGAAAAATCTCAAAAACTATTTCAGTGATTTTTATGCTTGACGGCTGCTAGACCCTTTAGCATAGTTTCGGGCTTATTTATATATTATTTCTTTAGGGTTTTTACCTTTTCCATATATAACACCCTTTTAATTGGTATATCTTTCTTTTCTTTAATGAATATTAATTCATTAAAATTAATCTGAACATAATAATCATCATTAAAATAAATATAATAATGTTTAACCGAAAATTATAATTACATTAATTATAATAAAGTTTTCGGTAAACTATATTTATTTAAACTTATATACGAACCAAATTCATATACTAATGAAATTATGTTCTGATTATGTGTACAACATCCTTGTACGTATAGTATGTTCAACAATTTGATTGCCCAATTAAATTAATTCTATAATTAATTTAGTTCATCTGACAATCAGAATACAATACCAACTATGTTTTACTCCGTTCATTTCAACCATAGGGTGTGACCCTATAGGTTCTTGTAACGTTAGCAGTAATATTAGAACGATTCTAATGTTACAAACAATGAGTGGTATCTAGCAATGCATCATTGCTACCAAAGTTACGAGAAGTCATGATTCGACATAACCTTTTGTGATTAACCTTTCATGCATTAATCCTTAAGTCCTATATCTTTGGAATGGACACAAGTCATGGAATAGTCACACTTGCATATTCCATCCCATGTTTATTGATATCTTAAGTGAAATATGATACACAAATAAGTATGACATCTCATATCAACTTATTTGAGCATGGCCATGCATTTCTAGTCTCACTCAATCAAGTGGCCTAAGATATTACTCCCATTATGTAAGAGGGACTTATCCTATATTGATCAACCATATCCCTCTACATAGATTGTGGTATATCCAACATCAGTCTTTATAGAACAACCAGTTACAATGCTCGTTTGACTATATCAAAATATACAACTCACGATGTTGGGATAATGATAATCTCAAGTATGAGGATCATGTACATATTAATCACTATGAGTAATGTTGTGACAATTACATAATAATCCAAGAAACATACTCATAGCAGGTCAGTCCAATATGTTGTTCTCTAACACACATATTCATGCATTGATTTTGACACTCCATATCAATGACAACTCTTTATCATCAATCAACTACAAGTTAGTCTTAATGCATTATTGTTGTCCTAGCCAACAATAATACTTGACTAAGGATCTTTTAAGAATAATCATATTATTCTCAGGACATTATTATAAAACAGTTTATTTATGTACACTGAAAAGAAACTGAAATAATAATGGCAACGCCTTATATCAATAAACATGATAAATCAAGTATGTTATTACAACCATCTCGTGATTGATCTTTAGGCATACTCTTACAGAAGTCCAGAAG
This sequence comes from Gossypium hirsutum, assembly GCF_007990345.1. Lineage (NCBI taxonomy): Eukaryota > Viridiplantae > Streptophyta > Magnoliopsida > Malvales > Malvaceae > Gossypium > Gossypium hirsutum. The sequence goes on along the minus strand of NC_053434.1, from coordinate 44,485,348 downwards.
AAAACATCATGCAAACCCATTGGAATTAAATGCAACGTAAACAATGCGCCTTTCATATATTTAAATATCGGATAGCGTAACAATCAAAAGAAACAAAGCCATAGCATCATACGCATTTTCTCATCAATTCCCAAAAGACGGAATGTAATAGAATGCTAGAGAGAGTAATAGAGCAATACAGATCATAACCAATCACACTAACAATGCCTTCGTCTATCATTATGAATAGAAAACATTCCCGGAAATTAAAATTTTAGTAGAGAATAGATAGCCACAAGAATACTTCTGAGAACAAATAATCACATAGAGTGCCCTAGAAGAGACTGTCGTAATCTGGTCAACTATAATCTGCCATACTCAGATATCTTACATTTCAAATATTATTCCTTCAACTATTTCTGCCATCACTAGTTCTGCATTATTTCTTTCACTAAAGAAAATTAGTTCAGAAGAAATTCCAATTAATACATTCTTTCAACATCGTGCCTGAATAAGCCAATTTACCAAAGTTAATCTCTTCCCTAACTGTGATATTACGTAAATCGAATAATCTTTAGATCAATCTGATAACTTTCAAGCCCTATGTTTTCTTGCTAACCCGTTCTCAATCTCTGATCATATTTATAATTGTTTTACCACCAAACTCTTTAGTTTCATACTTGGGAACTTATTCAATATAATTCTCATGAAATTTCGTTATAAAACACCTCATTGGTAAGAAGGGGGTGAGGTCGTAAGGCTTCTAACTCAACTCTCATATACACGCATATGACATAACTTTCATAATCATCATAATATCATCATAGTTGTAACAGCCTGATTTAGTCCCTATTCAGAATAGTGGTTTCGAGACCATGAATCCGAGTCAAAAAAATTTTAAAAATCATTTTTTGTGCTTATTATTTGTGAATTAATATGTGTGAAATTTTTGTGTTTTAATTTTGTCATTTGAGTGTCCAATTTAATAAAAGGGCTTAATCGCGTAAAATAAAAATTTGATGGTTAAATGTGAAAGGGCTGAATTGTTGTTGTGTTTTTAATTTGAGGTATTTATAATGAAATATAACCATTGTTAAAGTGATAGACGGTTATAACCATGAATTATATTGGTTTAAAATTTTATTATAAAAGTTATAATTGTAAAATGATTAATAAGTTATAATAATATAAAACATAAAATTAAAATCCATTTATTCATCTTTCTTCCTATGACCGAATAACAAAAAGAAAGAAAAGAAATAAAGCTTAGGGTATTTAACCATTGTTGAAGCTTGATTAAGGTATGTAACTAGCTCGATTTTTTATAATTTTTACGTTTTCGAGATCGTTGCAGTGTAATGTACAAAGCCCATGCTTGAATTTATGATTTTAATGAATATTTTGAGTTATGCCATTGATGAATAATTGAGCTTTGTGATGTTAGTTGATGAATTATGAAAGATATGTTTTGGATTAATATGTTTTATATTGGAATTTTTGATGAATTTGAGTAATTAGGGCTAAGTTGCAAAAATAATAAATTGAGGAACTAAAATGAGAAATAAATGAAATTTATGGACTTGTATGAGCATAAGGAAGATTTGGCCTACGCATAGTGTGTGCAAATTTTGCATGTTTTGTGCAAATTGGACTAAATTGTAAAAAGTGTAAAATGTCAGGGGTAAAATAGTAATTTGCCAATTTATGTGTTTTTGGACTAAATTGAATGGAATTATGTTTGAATGAGTTTATTTTGAATATATATAGATCAAGAATTAAAGAAATTAGATTTGGATCGGGGGAAAATCAAAGTTGTTGAATAGTCGTCTCGTTTCGGTTATCGTTGTCCGAGGTAAGTTTATAAGCAAATAGATGTTGTTAAATTTCAATATATGTGATCTATAAATAATTGTAATGATTATTAGTGAGTTAAGAATCGGCATTAAGTAATAAAAAAATGTGATTGTGGTGTGAATTATGAGTTATATGATCTTATAATTCAGTTTTATAATGGTACATTTGGTTATGTAATAAATTAGTTAGGTTGGTTTATAAGGATTTGATGATGTATATTACAAATGTTGTATTAAAGATTTATCAATTAGCCGAATGTTTATTTATAAGTTATTTGTATTAAATATGAAATATTTTTGGCCTAAATTATGGTAAATGAAATGGTATATTTTTGAATTGGCTAATATTCTAGTAAAAATGATTTATGTTTGATGATTAAGCAATGTATAAGTTGGCATTTAGAGAATCGGTTTTTAAGTTTCATTTCATATATTTATGCACATATCATGAAGTAAAAGAATGAGTAAGTTTGGTCTTTAAGTGGTATGATATGATTATTTGTTTGATATATGGATCAAGCATTTTGGTATTTACTTAAAGCATGGTTAAAACGATATGTGTATGCGAGTAAGACCACGTTTAATATGTTGTCATTGATATGTGATTCTGATATATGTGTGTGAGTAAGACCACGTCTGGGACGTTGGCATCGATATGTGTTTATGAGTAAGCCCTATCTGGGACAGTGGCATCGATATGTGATTACATGTAAGACCAAGTCTGGGACATTGGCATTGCACGATATGTGTGATTATCCGAGTAATCTATTCAATTCCAAATGGTTCAATGGGAAATGATAAGTTTTGATCAAATATGTAAATCGAGCTAAAGTGATCAGGTATGTGATAGTTGATTACCTATTTGAAAATAAGGTAAGTTGGTTATTTAATATGTGATGCAAATTATACATGATGTTAATGTAAATATATGTGTATTTGTGAAGTATATTCAGCTACATGTTATGCATAAGTATGTAATATTAAAGTTTGATTCATGAGTATATGTATATAAGTGTACATATATTCGGTTACATAATGATATTACGGATTTGAAATTGAATGATACTTTAATAATATGTATATGTATATTCGGCCAAGATAAAGTTTATATATGAAAGTATATGTTGTATATGAAACTGTAAGCTTGAAATTAAATGTGATTATAATAGCATGAATTAGCTTGGTTAATTTGAGTTGATTATGTCATTGAGTTATTTATTTTCTTATGACTTACTAAGCTATGATAGCTTACTGTGTGTGTATGTTTGCCTCTATTTTATAGATTTTGGAGTCAAGTTATGAGCTCGGGGATTGTCAGTGAAGTTTATCACACTATCGACTGTTTTTGGTACTTTATACGTTTGAACTTGAACCTATGGCATGTATAGGCTAGATTATATTTGGATATGTTTGATTTTGGTATGTGTCAATAAATAAGCCATGTGAAAATGGCTTGTTTATTTTGTTAAGTTCAATTTTAAGGTTTTATCAAATTGTGGTTATGTTTGGTTGTGGTTTTGGTGATTCGGCTATGGTTTATACATAGATAAATATATGTGAACTTTGTTGATAAGTTTTGTTAAGGTGTTATTATGTGTTTTGGTATTCGGTTATGGCTATAGGTGAAATTATGGTTGGATATATGGTTGAGTAATATGCTTAATGAATGGTTGTGGCTTGATTATGTACAAAGATAATGATACATGATATGCGTGAGATATGGTTGGTATCATGGATGAATGTATTTGGCAGTTGAGATTGAAAATGGATTATTATATGAAATGTGGTAATTGCTTATTAATTTGTCATAACTACGTGGTTAATTGAGTAGGTAAAAATACAAAATGAATTATTGATTATGGAATGGTCATTTAGGTTGGAAATACAAATATTTAAGTTGAATAAATGGTACATTATGAATTGAATATAAATTTTGGCTATATATATGTGTGTGTGTGTGCATAACCGAATTTGTGTTCAATGAATTGATCTTATGTATGATCTTTGATACATTGGAAGAAAGGTGATATTAACATGTTTAGATTCGGCTTTGATACTTTATAGCCTTAGATAAGTGTTTACTATGTTATATGTATATTTACATATTTGTGATGTGAAATGCAAATTATGATTGACATACTGGTTTAGTTATAAGAGATGTTACATGCGTGTAAAGTAATAGAGTAAAATGAAAGTAGACATTAAATAAAGCATATGTATTTAGTATGTTTTAATTTTCAGCTAAAGTTTTAGAAATTAACCATATGAATAGAGACTTATGTTTTATGGTTTGATTCAAGTTTAGTATGTGGCTTCGTTAATTGTGCTTTAATTATTAAGTATATGTTATATGACATTTTTGTGTGGGTATTAGTGGAATAGTAAATAAGTAAGCTTGGTTTAGTCAAAACTTATAAAAGGTTGCATGTATATTTGGTCTTAAATAATGAGTAATAAGTTATTTAATTCCTATGCTTATATTGGGCCAGCTGATATTGATTTATGGTTGTATGTTTGTTGATTTACGTGTAACCTGTAATGTTTCGATTTGGTTAGTATATGTTCATATATGGTGAATAAAATGATTAATTCCTATGTGTATCCATGAATGTCCGGAAGTTGTGTCTCGTTCTGTAATACCTCGTAATCCCATTCTGGCGATGGATACGGATTAGGGGTATTACAATAGTTATACAATTCATTTCAAGCGAATTCCCACACATATTTAGGTTTCACAAATTTTTTGATTATCTTATTTAAACAAGTGCACTCTTGTATATATTTCATGAATTTTGAGTGACTTTACACGTTACATTCACTTAATCAAATAAGTCGAGCGCATAACATCATACGAATATCAAGCAAACATTGATAAGCTTATCACAATATAAACTTCCATATCATACCTCATCACATACATATCATGAGCTCTTATTCATACCTTTCTGATTTTCAACTCATCATAATTGCACTTTACCCAAATACTTTAGTACCACTATCAACATGGCCGGGTGTAGCTCAGTTGGAGAGTACCTCTGTGTAAACAAGATAATTCTCATTCGCGTCAGGAGACATCACACTATTATAGATTTGTGGCATGTATAGCTAGACTCTTACACATGCTAGGTTAGTCGGATAACCTACTAAACCATAACTCTGATACCATTAAATGTGACACCCCTTACCTGTATCCAACGCAGAGACAAGCTCGAGGCATTACAGGACTGAAACGTAAACAAACATACAAAACTGAGCCATAAAATTTCATTCAATTCAAAATCATCAACATTCAATCATAGTGACCCTATTATAAGCCTACGCGGCCCAAAACATACGTTCGGGGTTAAATCGAGAACTTTGAGTAATTTTAGGAAAACTTAGAAAATTTTTCATGGAACAGGGTCACAAGCCCTTGTAGACACAGGGACACGCCCGTGTCCTCAGGCCGTGTAACTCTCTATTTATGACATAGAAAACAAAATGAACCACATGGCCAAGCCACACACCCGTGTACTAAGCCGTGTGATGAATTAAATTCTCATAAAAATGCTACAGAGTTCACATGCCCTGGACACACGCCTATGCCTCCAAGCCGTGTCCTTCACATGGCTGAGACACACGGCCATGTCTCTGCCCGTGTGGCCAATACATAGGCTATTTTCTAAGCCCTTTGTTACTCTTAAACCCAACCATACTTATACACATCAAAGGATATAACATAGCATCAATTTAATGATTAATCATCCTCATTTAAGGCACACTTATAACATTTACATGCCATCATCCATGTGTTCCACTTACTCATATTATACCACATCTAAACACACCAATTCTTATTCATTTAGACTTGTCATTTTGAAGACTATATTTACCTTTATACTATGATTATCAACTTACCAATTAATCTCAACTTCATCATCAAGCATTCTTATTCAAGGCATTATTATCTTATTACCATATCACACATTTATTCCATGGCTATGACCACTTCGATTGGTCATAATGCATTCATCAAGCACATATGTATATATGCCATGGCACTATCCATTCATAGCAAACAAGCGTGACCACAGCACATGAAATCATAGCACATGCATACACATAACCACATCTCAAGACATTAGCATATATAAATAGGCTTACAAACCCATGACCAATATAAGCCACATCTCATGGCTATATATAATGAATCAATATAAGCCAACATCTTTGGCCAAATCATAAGAACACATATCATAATAACTAAGCCTCTATACATGGCACTCACTCGAAAACATTTAAGACTTTCAATACCCCAAATTGATAATTTGATAGTGTGATGCTGCCTCCGACTATCTCCAACCTCGAGCCAACCTGACAACACTAAAGGAAATGGAAGGAGGGAGTAAGCTTTAAATCTTAGTAAGCTTGTATGAAAATAATAAGCATTTCATGCCATTTCTTTACTTAGACCAATAATGTAAACACAACATAACATAAATCACAATTATTTCAAGGTTATACCTACATACTTTCCATTTACAACTCTTACCACACATTTACCCTCCCATGTTGTAACTTATGAACACATAATTTATACATTACCCCATACTCATCACTCATTCAAATGTAATTCACCACAAGATGATCAAGTATCTTAATCATATTGTAATTCATATCATTAGCATAGTGTACAAGAAAGTCTTATAATCATGATTCATTCATTTACATCTCATCAAGATCTTATAATCATAACTTTCTCTTGTACAACTTTACCACATGTTCATCATATATTAAGCTCATTACTCATGAGTTTCAAGTACGTACCTATACTATCTCATATCATAATCACTTACTTTCTCATCTCTGATATACTCAACGGGTTACGATTTGAACTTCTTTTTTGGACTACCCGTTGAACACTTGGAATACTGTCGAATACATCGGAAGCTTGCACCTAAGTGCCTCTTGTGTAGCCAATGCTACTTCATATCTCAGATCATAAGTTGCTCATTTACGAGCTACTCATGGGTCTACTCATGCAGGCTGTTAGGTATTCGCAACACACGCCGGTCTACCTCGCCATTAATAGCATATACGAGACTAGTACCCGAACGCCAAAACATGTGTCACATATATCACGAACTCAGACCACAACTCAATGAGTTCGAATGTCACGTATATCATGAACTCAGACCACAAATCAATGAGTTCAGAGCACATAGTTCCTAGTGACATGTCACTTGTATCCTAAACTATTCCTAAGATTCAATAAGGATTTCCTTAATTACACGTCTTCGTTGAACTTGTCCAGAGGACCAATCACATAAATCATGGTAATGATTAATCACATAATTCTTCATAATGATAATAATAGAGATAATCACATTTAAACATGAAATTATAGCTCATCAAAATGTCATCATGTATCATAGACTTATTTTAGATCATATCATTGCATAGTGTATCACAAAATCTCATGGTCATTTCCATAATGCCGTACTCCATAGCATTCACATTTCATTTTAATAATAAGGCATTTATCGCAATTATATCAATTAAAAATTTATACATGTACAATTAAATGCTTATTAAACATACGAACTTACCTCAATACCAAAAATGGTGAAAAAGACTTAATCGTCAGATACGCGTTTTTCCCCCGTTCTAGGTCCAAAATTCAATTTCCTTGATCTAAAATATCACATTTAGCTTATTTATTAGTCACATTATTCATTGTGACCAAAAAAATCTTACTATGACAAAATTACATTTTTGCCCCTAAACTTTGTCATATTTACATTTTTCCCCTAGGCTCGTAAAATGAAATTTATTCAATTTATTTAACATACAAGCCTAGCTGAATCATATTCATAACTATAGCAGCCCACAATTTCCACTAAATCACCTTTTATGACAAATTTTATAGCTTTTACAAATTAGTCCTTTTAGGCATTTTTACCGAAAACTACTTAGTAAAAGTCGTTTAACACACAACAAACATTCGTATTCCTCCACTAAACATCAAAATACACACATGTCATACATGGGTAAATTTTTAAACATGAACCCTACTTCAAATCAAGGGTAGAAATAGGTAAATCTTGTTAAAAGGATTTAAAAAACATGAAAACCATTAAAAACAGGGCAAGAACGAACTTATTATGGAGCTTGGAAAGCTTGAAAAAAACCCTAGCCATGGTGGTCTTAAAAATTTAGGCCAAGGGGTTGAAGAAGACCAAAATTTGGATTTTATTTTGTTTATTTAACCATTTAATTACAAAATGACCAAAATGCCCCTAACTTAAAAATATTCTATTTCACGTATTTCATGTCTTTTTTTTCCAAAAAATTAACCAATGGTCTAATTACCATTTAAGGACATCCAATTTAAAATTTCAAAACAAATGGACACCTCTAACATGTAGAACTCAACTTTTGCAATTTTTATAATTTAGTCCTTTTGACTAAATTGAATGCCCAAACGTCAAAATTTTTGAACGAAATTTTCACGAAATCATTCAATGAAATTGAAAACAATAAAAATATAATAAAAATAAATTTTTCCTTGTCGGATTTGTGGTCCCGAAATCACTATTCCAACTAGGCCCAAAATCGGGCTGTTACAAAGCTATTTCATAAAGAGAAAATGTACTAGTGATAATATCTGGTGATGACGTATCCTCGCCAGCAGGAATAGTGTAAGCTCTAGTAGGTGCTCTAGTCTCTGATCTCACAACTTAATCTTTTGCCGTGCCTCTACTACTAGTCACATTTTCCGCATATCTCAGTGGCCTTCTTCTAGTAGTTGTGTTGCTTGGTCATTCTGGAATTTATCTTTATCGGCTAACTCCGGGCAATCTCAAATGAAATGATCTTGCGAGCCACATTTAAAACAACCTTCATTATTCATCCAGCACTCACCAATGTCGTTGACCACACTGTTGACACTCGGTTTTATTACTTCTTACACTGCCGACACTCGATACTGATGTAGCTTGTGTTTTAGACTTGAATATTGCTTTCCACGATCTCTGTTTGGATACCTGATTGAAGTATTTGAACGAGTGTATGAATGTCATGATTTCTTTGATAAAGATTGATATAGTTTATTCACTGATCTCTTTCTTGAATCTCTAGCCTCGAAATTAACTTTTCTCTTTTCTTTGCCCAATTCCTCGGCTTTGCAAGCTCATTAAACTAGTACAACAAATTCTTTCAACTCTAGAATCCCGACTAACAATCTGATATTTTCGTTCAGCCCATCTTCAAATCTTTTGCACATAATCGTCTTAGTTGAAACACATTCTTGAGTGTACTTACTGAGTCTCACAAACTCTCGCTCATATTCAGTCACAGACATACGGCCCTGTTTCAGCTCCAAAAACTCTTTGTGTTTCTGATCGATAAACTGCTAACTAATGTATTTCTTTCTAAACTCAGCTTGAGAGAATTCCCAGGTGACCCTTTCTCTCGGTACCACTAATACTAGAGTATCCCACCACTGATATGTTGTGTCCTTCAGAAGTGATACATCACATTTTAAGCACTCAGTCAGTGTGCAAAAAAGCTCATCAAATACATGAATCATATTTTCAAGCCAAAACTCGGCTATCTCAGGATCATCGTCAACGTTAGCTCTAAACTCTTTAGCTCTATGTTTTTGAATCTTATCAACTGATGGCTTATTCAATCTTAAGAATTCCATAACTTGAGGAGCTACGGGAACTAGTTGGGGATTAGGTGTGGGTGGAGGTTGCTGAGCACCTAGATTTGTTCGAGCAAACTCCGTAAACCACTCATTCATCTTCTGAAAGAAGGCTTCTTTATCCTCTTCTCCATGACTACCCATTACGGGTCTCGTCTCGAATTGTACTACTCCATGAATGAAGGCTGGTGCATTACTTTCAACATCATCAGCTACAGCTCGATTGGGATCCATTTACTATACAAAAACACGATTTAAACTGTCAGGAGACATCACACTATGACAGGTTATATATGGCATGTACAAGTAGACTCTCACATACGCTACGTTAGTTTGAGAATTGGTTAAACCGTAGCTTTGATACCAATAAATGTAACACCCCTCACTCGTATTCAATGCCGAAATTGGGTTACGGAGCATTACCAGACTTATAACATACATAAACATCCATTTCACATACATTTTCAATATCATGAAATCAACATTCAATATCATTCACATTGTCCCTATTACGAGCTTACGAGGCCTAAAACATGCATTCAGAGTGGTTATAGATTAAATCGATAACTTAAGAAATTTTAAGGAAACATAGAAAATATTATAAAATACAGGGGACACACGCCCATGTGGCCCGGCCGTGTGTCTCACACTGCCAAAGACACGACCGTGTCATTGGCAGTGTGGACATTCGAAATGGGAGCACATGGCCATGTCCCAGCCCGTGTCCAACCCCATGTAACTCTCTGACTTGGGTCACACAGCCAACTCACACCCCTGTGTGGCTAGCCCATATGCCCTAGAAATGGACACACACACCCGAGTGCCAGGCTGTGTGCTAGGCCATGCCAAACCTATAGGGTATACTAACTTATGCCACACGGCCAAGTCACACGCCGATGTGCTAGGCTGTGTCGAGCATACTGACTTGATTTTTAATTCAACAGCGAGAGACATACAAGCGTGCAACCTGACTGTGTGTCACACACAACTGAGACACACGCCCATGTCTTTGCCCATGTGGACAAAAATAGGATATTTACCAAGCCATTTTCCCACCCAAATTTCTATACATCTACACTAAACAAAATGACACCAAAACAAGACATAAATAGGCATTCAATCAACCTCATTCAAACATAACTTATATCATTTCAATACCAACAAAGACAAAACACATCAATACTACAATGTGTCCTTCAATTTAATACCCAAACTCATAATTTCAATTCATCAATATGAGCACTACCAATTTTGCATCATTTTGCCTAATCTCACAAACATACCCAAATCAATTCTCAACTGTTTAGTATCCCTAATTACCAATTATCATCAAGAATCATATATCCATCAATAAAGACATAACTAAAGATATATGCACATATGAATACACAACCAAATCAACCAAATTAATCCAACTCTCATGGCTATATACAAAACCAAAACATTAAAATTTACAAGCTATTTCAAATGACTAAATTCATTATGAAACTATATATCAAAATGACCATAATCCTATACATGCCATATACTCAAAATACTTAAGTTCAATAGTACCAAGTTGGTAACTGGATAGTGTGATGAAGTCTTCGACAATCTCGAACCCGAGCTAGCCCTAATTTCACTATTTGAACGACGAAACTGACAATCCTATGCATTTCTGACAGATTGGAACGATGAAAATGTGCAAGTGTACACAATCGCAACAAGTAATAAAGTGACAAGTAAATGTCGAGTTATTGTACCCGCAGGGAATATGGAAAGAACTATTTATGAATGCAATTTAAAACACTTTGGTGAAGAAAAATATATTTTGATTTGAAAGGTGATTAAAAGCTAGTAAACAAAGTAAATAAATAAAATAAAGTTTTAATGCGCAATTTCAAAAGCTGATTTAATCAAGATAAAATAAATGTGTTAGATTAATTACATTTCTTAACTTAGAATTACTAAATTCATGTTTATGTTGTTACGAATAAATTCACAGCAACTAGGTAATTTGCTAACTTATGAACATACTCACCTACAAAAATCCATTCATCTCTTGACTCTAGCTCTATGTCAATTCAACCCATTAAATAAACTTTAATAGGAAAATGTGTTAATGCACATACATATTTATGAAATTAAAATAATCTCTTCTACATATCTCTATGTCAATTCAAACAATTAATTTAATCACATAAGCACATAAAAGATTACGTGAGGTAACAATGTATTTCTATCTTGAAACAGTTTAATCACAATGATCTTGCAAGTTCTGCAAGGCAATTGTAGAAACCAACTCAGAATTACACACGGCTTGAGCACTTGCACACAGGCGTGGCGCACAGCCGTGTCCCTATCGAGCCCAAGTCTAGTTCTACTTGGGAAAGGCCACTTTTGAGGGTTTGGAAGAATTCTAAAGCCTATATAAACACCCTAGAAGAGGATTATGGGGGACAGAAAGTACAAGGCAAAAAATACATAAGGAAAGCCATTGGAATCACCTCGGAGGTAGGATTTACATCAAGACTGAAGACTTCCACTCAATCTCCTAGGAGTTCTTTGGGTCTCTTTACGTTTTGTTGTTTTCCAAACTTTGATATGTTTTCCATTATTATTATAAACTAAACTCCCTAAATACCTAAGGGAGATGAAACTTAAGACGAATCTTATTACTCTTTGATTTATATGATAAATATTTGTTCTTATTCTTAATTGTGAATTTTAATACTTGCTTTAATATTCTAGGATACTAATTCAGGTTTTTGATGTGCTTATTCAGTGGAGGAAAAGTCTCTGTTTAAGAGTAGATCATTCATAATTAAGTGGAGTTGATGCAATCCTAGAGATAAGACGACATAAATCTACCAGATTAGAGTTAAATCTAAAAAGGGAATCCATAGATCGAGTTAATGCAAAAATTGGGGTTTTAATTAGAAAGAGATTTCAATTAATCAACCTAGATTCAGTTATTTTTAGTCTCGAAAGGGATATTAACATAAATCAGGGATTTCTACGGAATAAGTCAAGCGAATAAATTGTTTAAGTCAAAGGTAATAAGTGAAGCCTAGGTGGATTCTTTCTTACGTATTGTCTTCTCCATTGGTTTTTCTAAAGTATTTTCCAACTTTCATCTTTGTCATAATCTTCGAAAATTAGTTTTGTTTAAAAACACCCTTTAATTCTAAAGCTAGATAATAAAAAGATAGTAATTACTAGTACTTTTAGTCCTTATGGATACGATATTTCTTGTCTCACCATAACTATACTACTGTTCGATAGGTGCGCTTGCCTTAAGTCGAATTTTTAGTTAGTTTCTTGACCATCACATTTTTGGCACCGTTGCTGGGGACTAAGATATTAGGAACATTTGTTTTTTATTACTTTAGCCATTTTTACTTTTATTGCAATTTACTTCTTGTTTTTAGTTTAATTTTTCTTTTCTAAATTTCCTCTCATTTGCTTCTGGCAGGTGTCTCTAGTTTATTACTAGGAGGAACCCGTGAAGACCTTTGCTTTTTGACAGTGAGATTGAAAGCACAGCTCATTCAAACTGAAGAGAAATAAGGCGAAACCTACGATACATAGAGGAAGGGCAAGAGGACGAGATTCAAACCACAATCGAGGAGATGGCTGATAATCAAAATAATTTGTTACCTTCTGTAGTTGCCGCAAACCCAGTAAATTAGGATCCTGCTCCTTGTACTATGTATGATTATACTAAACCTACTTTAATAGGAACTAAATCGAGTATAGTTAGGCTTGTTGTTGCTGCAAATAATTTTGAATTGAAACCTAACACAATTCAAATGATACAATAATTTGTTCAGTTTGATGGTTTGCAGGACGAAGATCCAAACACTCATTTAGCAAATTTTCTAGGATTCTGCGACACTTTTAAGATCAATGGCATTTCTGACAATGCCATTCGCCTTCGGCTGTTCCCATTCTCATTGAGGAACAAAGCTAAACAGTGGTTAAACTTGTTACCATGAGGGTCAATCACTACTTGGGAATAAATGACCGAAAAATTTTTACTTAAATATTTTCTGTCTGCTAAAATGGCTAAATTAAGGAATGATATCTCTTCTTTTGTGCAGATGGATTTAGAAACTCTTTATGATGCCTAAGAGAGATACAATGTCCTATTGAGAAGGTGCCCTCACCATGGGTTACCTCTACGGTTGCAGATTTAGACTTTTTACAACAGTGTGAACCTCTCAACAAGGCAACTTATCGACGCAGTCACCGGTGGAACGTTAAACAATAAAACACCTGAAGAAACTTACAAATTTAATGAAGAGATGTCACTGAATAAATATCAGTCGCAAGTCATGAGAATAAAGCCGACGAAAGCTGCTGATGTTTTCAACCTCGACACAGTTACCATGCTATCTAACCAGGTAGAACTTTTAAATAAAAATATTGATAGTTTGTATGGTTCTACTCAGGTACATCTAGTGATGAAGTGTGATTCAAGTGTAGGAGGAGTACACAACACAGATTATCCATCATTCAAGACTGAGGAGGAACAAGTCCACTATATGGGTAATAATAATTCTAGACCTCAAAATAACCCGTATAGTAACACTTACAATGCAGGTTGGAGGAACCATCCCAATTTCTCTTAGGGTGGTCCAGGAAATCAAAGACCACAAAATCCTCCAGGTTTTCAACAACCACCTTACCAGCAGGAAAAGAAGTTGAACCTTGAGGAGATGCTAATGAAATTCATCACGGTATCCGAAACACATTTCCAAAACATCGAGATAGCTCTTAAAAATCAGCAAGCATCAATTCAAGGGCTCGAGAATCAAATAGGCCAGTTGGCAATGATGATTTCCGAATGACCACAAGGTAGCTTGCTGAGTAATACTGAAACTAACCTAATGAAGCAGCTTAATGCGATTACTATTCGAGATGAAGAAGGGTTAGTTGAACCTGAACCAGAACCGAGGCAAGGATTTGTGGTAAATAAAGGGAAAGATGAGGTGGACCACAGTAAGCGAAAATCGGTAGGTAGAGAATATAAACCTCGTGTGCCATACCCCAATGCGACAAGGAAAGACCACTCAGACGAACAATTTGGTAAATTCCTTAAATTATTAAAGAAATTACATACTAACTTACCGTTTATTGAAACTTTTTCCCAGATGCCAAACGCAGTTAAATTTTTAAAAGAGCTTTTAGCAAATAAGGGGAAGTTGGATAATGCATCGTATGTGGAGTTAAACGCAATTTGCTCAGCCATTCTACAGAATAGACTACCTAACAAGTTGAAGGATCCAGGGAGTTTTACGATTCCTTGCTTAATTGGTAATTTAAACGTTAACAATGCTTTGGCTAACTTAGGGGCAAACATTAATGCCATTCCCTATAAAATGTTTAAACAACTCAGTCTTGGGAAACCTGAACAAACTAGGATGAGCATTCCATTAACAGATAAAACAATTAGATTTCCTAAAGGTTTTATTGAAGACGTACTTGTTAAAATTGAAAAATTCATATTCCCAATTGATTTTGTTGTTCTAGACATGGAAGAGGATAGTGACGTGCCTTTAATTTTAGGACGACCCTTTTTAGCAACTGATAGGACTATTATTGATGTTGGCACAGGTGAATTGATACTTCGTGTAGGGGATGACACGATTACTCTCCAAGCTCGTGATTCTGCTAAAATATCTAGCAATCGAGATGATTCGGTTAACTTAAACAATGTTACAACTCAAACTTCTTTGCAGGAGTCCCCTAGGAAGAACATGATGGAGCCTCATTCTGATCCATGCCGCAAAAATAGAGTGTCTCACGAAGAACGAAGGCTTCAGATCAATGAACTAGATGAATGGCGAACACATGTCAAGGAGAAACCAAAAGCACATAATGAATCCAGCGACACCATGATAAGCGTAGGGATGAAACAACGCAATTTAAGGGCGGGGAAAAAGTTTTGTTAGATAAAAAAGGACCCCCGATTTGATACTTTAGAGCACAATACAGACGGAGCGACTCCCTTCACGGTAAAGAACATTTTCCCACGTGGTACAATCGAGGTAACACATACTAAATTCGGAACTTTTAAGGTAAATAATACTCGACTCAGACCATATTTTGATAAAATTGATAGCAGAACTGAGGAGTTTCAACTCCTCAATCCACCGTAATCATGCGAATGAGAGGTAAGTCGAGCTTAGTCTCTAAATAAACACTTTTCGGGAGGCAACCCGAGTACTAACACCACTAACTAGTTTATTTTAGCTATTTTTAATGTTTTTGTGCAGGTATAGTGGCCCACACGGCCTGGACAAACAGGCTTGTCCTTGGCCGTATGGAAACAGGGTTAAAAATTCCCCAAGTATCAAACCACACGGCCATGAATTCGATCCACACGGCCGTGCAACATGGCCTAGACACATGGGAGTGTCCTAGGCTATGTGAAAACTGGCGCTAATTTTTCAAATTTTAATTCAGTCAGGGAACCACACGGGCAAGGCACACGGCCGTGTGTTGGGACACATGGGCACAGGAAAAGTGAAGGACATGGAACACAGCCATGCGACATAGATATGTGAACCACACGGAATCGCCACACGGGCGTGTCCCTAGGCCGTGTGATGAATAGTTATAAAATTTTTGCGATAAACAGAAGCTCAAATCGATCCATACGGGCGTGTGAAATGGTCGTGTGGCCTAACACGGGTCTCACACGGGCGTGCCCCTTTTTAAACCTCCCAAACCCTAATTTTTATTTTCTTCTTGTTCATCCCCAAAATTCCCCAACCCTAGCTGCCTAAACTCCACCAGCCCTCTTCTTCGGCCACTTTCAGTCGTCGACCACACCAGTAGCACCCTCCCCCATCTCTTCCCTCCATTTTTTTCTGTTCAAAACCCATGTCCCCATCGCGCACCACACGGCTTCACCACCCTCCCCACGCCCGTGTCCACCTCCGAACATTAGCCCCCGTTCCCATCTAATTGAACCAAGCCCGTACAACCTAGCACCCATGCCCGTGCCATCCACTCCCGTTTCTACTTCAACCCACCATCAACCACCATCGGTTCTCCCTTTTTCCCCTTTTTCACCTTCATTTTTCTCTATTTCTTTATTATATTTTTACTTAAATTTTTTCTTATTATTGCTATTTATTACTATTACAATTATTATTTTTAATTATCTTTTTCTCATTGGTGTGCTGATTTTAGTTACTGTTCATCTCCATTAACTATTCCTCAACTACTAACTCTTATCTTTCTTCTTGAAAATTTTGATTTAATTTTTTTTTCTAGTTAATTTACCAGGAAATATTATGCATTTGGGTTGCACTTAGGAAATATAATGCATTTAAGTTTTTGTTAGGCAGTTGGCACTGTAATTATTGCTATTGATATGATGGTGTTAAACTTGAATGGTTTTTTTAGCTAATACTTAGTATTTTGATTCATCCAAATTAAATTCTTCGCTTGCTTTATTGCAGACCCATCATGACAAACACAAGAGGCAAGAAGATTGTTGTCCCCACTTCGAAAAAGCGGAAGGGTCTTGGCGCAACCTCCTCGAGCACCTCGACTGAAGCTCGCCACCCTCTACTTCGGTTCTTGTCAAGTCCATAAGACAACCTTTTTCAGCTTCTGCAAGTACGACCATTAGGAGTGGGACGATGTATTGATTGGGCCGCTTTGGAGCAGGTATAACTTACTCACCTCATTCGATTCCATCTCGATACCGCGCCATGGGATCAGTTCTTTGCAATCATCGAGCCCACATATTCAGAGCTGACCTTGGAATTTTGCTCTACGTTCCACCTACAGCACGTGATGAATACACATGATAAGGCTGGTACTATCGTTTTCAGACTTGGTGGACTTGTCAGGCATATGAGTGTACCTAAATTTGGAGCTGCTTTGGGCCTCTACACAAAGGAGTTCATGGCTTCAGAGAATTTTCTACAGCTTCACCGTCACATACACTATTCGCCATCATGCTATTGGACTGACCTTACAGTGAGCACGATTCCCTATGATGCAAGTCGCTCGAAGGCAACTTCTCTCCCTCCAGCATTACACTATATCCATGCCATCTTGGCTCATACTTTGACTGGGAAGAGAGAGAGCACCAGAGTAGTTAGCACCATCGATGCATACTTCCTATGGAGCATGGCGACTAGCCATGTATTTGACTTAGCATATTTTATCGCCCTCACCTTTCGCCACCAAACGAATAGCCATAAGAGGGGCCCCATCTGTCTTGGCCCTTACGTGACTCGCCTTGCTCGACACTTCGGCCTCTTCGACACTCCAGAGATGTCATCGACACTTACATTAGTCAGCTAGATGTCTCCTTAGGGAATTTCCAGCATGATCAACATGAGGATGATAAAGCGATGCCGTGGAGTCAGCCCCCTTTAGTACAGACTCGTCCACCCTGCTAACCAGGATGAGCTAGAGGACATTACTGACGATGTCCCTCCCCCTCACGAGGGACACACCCTACCACCACCACCGCGTCACCAACCTCCTGCTGCCACTTTGATAGATTTATCCGAGCGATTCACTCACTTTGAGCAGCAATGTTTCGAGCGATTCGACAGCATCGATGCCACTCTCCAACAGATTTGCCACTACCTCCATATCTCCCCTCCAGCGCCACCGGCTCAGGACTTTGATGATGAGGACCTTTGAGTCCCTTTTATTTTTATTTTTAATTTAATTTAATTTAATTTATTTTTGAAGACTTATGTTTTATGTTTTAAAATCTGCTTATCTTTATGATTATTATCAAATTATCCCTTAATTCTCTTCCACAGTTGTGTTTATTTTCTTATTAGTACCCCAAAATCATGCCTTTTATTCGGCTTTATCTACAATTCTTGCTCTCGATACTCCAAGGATCTCATCTAAATATTTCAGGGCAATTTCGCTTCTTTCCCTCTCTTATGATATTATACTTATATTCTTATTATTTATCTTTGTACATTGAGGACAATGTACATCTTAAGTCTGGGGAGATTATTTATGTGATTATCAGAAATCCCTTAATTTTTATCTTGTTCTCAAATAATTTTGATTGATTTATGATTTTTATTGATATGTTTTTAAATTAAATCATAGGTAACTGTGCTTTGATTGTTTAAACTTTAAGACATTAGAGAATCAAGTATGATAAGTTGAAACTTTTGAGAAGTAAAATTTCTAGGTTGTTTCCCTGAATTAAGGTATTATCTTGAAGTTTTGAATTTACAGGATTGACATCAAATACCCATAATTTTCGTGAGATTTTGAGCCTTTTAGAGCATATATCTTTCTTGCTCACTGATTTTATTGATTATGAGTGTGTCAACATTGATTTGTCATTCTAGAACTTGCATTGATTATACATGTCAAGACCACACCTTTGATTTGATATACGAAAATGATAAAGGCAATTAGGTTTTAACCCATTTTTCCCATAAAAAGCCTACCCACACAATTGACCCTTAGTGAGCCCCTTTTCAGCTTAACAAACTATTTGTTTTATTTACCCTAAATTTTAACCCTTATATCATACTTTTTGATTCACTAAGAATTTTTCCCATTTTATTGATTCCCTTTTTGTCGAGATTTGATTGGTTAATTGCCTAACTATGTTCTTTCATTCGAATCATATAATTCTCTTTTATACTTGTACTTGTTCTTATTCTAAAAAAAACATACATATATACATACATATTGGTAGTAATTCTTTATTTTTAAGCTTAAATAATTAATTTCATACGTTGATGTTAGTTATTTTTCCAGTTAGGTAGTTTATCAATTTAATCTTGATTTTAACTATCTTTTTCAGCCTGTATCCACACCTTTAACCCAAAGCCCCGTTACAACCCTTCAAAGACCTTTTGATTTGTGTGTCATCTCATTTATAGTGGTGGAGATTTGATTTTCATGCAAGCCTATGGTAATAACCTTTCATGTTTGACTAATGAGTGCTTAATCATTGAACCTTAAACACATTGAGTGATTTGAGTGGACCTTTAGTGAGGATGTCAACCATTGTCAATTTGGAATTAAAGATAATTACTTAAATAAAGGGGGATGCCTATAATTTTATGATTAAAATGCTCAACTTTGACTATTTGAAACTTTAATGTTCTTTTAGTTAAATTTTTAATGTATGATTTCTTGTGAATTATTTAGAACATTATTGATGAGAATTATAAGTTGTGAACAATTTATCTTAATTGTGAGTTGAGGATTTTTCTTGAGGACAAGCAATTGCTTAAGTGTGGGGATATTTGATAAACCGTAATTTATACATATTTTTACCCCATGCTTGGCATATTTATGAATGATTTTTCCTTGGTTTTAGTGAATTTGATGCTCTTAATCCTTTAATTTCATGTTTTACACTCGGGAGAGCTTAGAATAACAAAAAGAGTAAGAAACGGGCTAAAACATAGACAAATTGGGCTTAAAATAGTGTTTCATACGACCTAGGCACTTCCACACGGGTAAACCACATGCCCGTGTGAGGCACATGGGCAGACCACACGCCCGTGTGTCATGGCCGTGTCAACTAGAAACCAACTCAGAATTACACACGGCTTGAGCAGTTGCACACGGGCTTCACGAAGCCAAAACTCACTTTTACTAAACTTAGCAAACAATTTCTTTTCTCTCAAGATTTGCAATATGGTTCTCAATTGTTCGGCGTGCTCAGACTCATCCCGAGAATAAATTAAAATGTCATCTATAAACACTACTACAAACTTATCAAAATATGGCCGAAAGATTCGGTTCATCAAGTCCGTAAATATAGCTGGAGCATTTGTTAGGCCGAAAGGCATCACATGGAACTCATAATGTCCATACCTTGTCCTAAAGGCGGTTTTCGGCAATCCGACTCCTTAACTCTCAACTAGTAGTAACCGGACCTCAAATCGATCTTTGAAAACACTGTGGCCCCTTTTAACTGATCGAATAAATCATAAATCCTTAGCAACGGGTACTTGTTCTTCATAGTCACCTTGTTGAGCTGACGGTAATCAATGCAAAGCCTCATTGAGCCATCTTTCTTCTTTACGAACAATACGGGAGCACCCCAGGGAGAGAAACTCGGTCCCACAAATCCTTGTCTGTTAACTCTTGCAACTGAGCCTTCAATTCTTTTAATTCAGTTGGAGCCATTCTATATGGAGCAATTGAGATCGGTGCAGTACCCGGCAACAAATCAATGGCAAACTCTATCTCCCTGTTCGAAGGCAATCCAGACAATTCCTCTAGAAATAGATCTGGAAATTCACAGACTATTGGTACTGATTCAATCTTCAATTCAGACAGCTCAGTATTCATTACATAGGCTAGATAAGCTTCACATCTTTTCCTCATGTATTTCTGTGCAGACATGTCCGAAATCGCCATAGGCAATTTATTTGATTCATCTATTTCAACCCACAGAGTTTCACCATTTTCACATTTCAACTCTAGTATTTTCTGTTTACAATCTACCTTGGCATCATACAATGTCAACCAGTCCATTCCCAAAATAAAGTCAAACTCATCAAATGGTAACAACATCAGATTAGCCGGAAAACAGTGACCTTGAATCATTAATGGGCAATTCTTGCAAACCTTATCAACTAGCACATATTGGCCTAAGGGGTTCAACACTTTAATCGTAAATTCAGTAAACTTAACAGGAAACTTTTTATTAGATACTAAATTCATACAAACATAGGAATGAGTAGACCCGGGATCAATCAATGCAATAACAATAGCATCATAGAGAGAAAATGTACCAGTAATCACATCGGGAGACGATGTATCCTCTCGGGCACGTATGGCATAAGCTCTAGCAGGCGCTCTAGCTTCTAATCTCGTCACTGAATCTTTCATTACAGTTTTATTGCTAGCTCCACCTCCAGTATTTCTTAGTGGTCTACTTCTGCTAGTAGTAGTACTCTGTCTAGCACTCTGAAATTTTTCTTCTTTAACTTTCTCCGGACAGTCTTTGATAAAATGCTCGCGAGAACCACACTTGAAACAAGCTCGCTCGTTTCCCCAACACTCAACAAAATGTTGCCTGCCACATTGCTAACATTCGAGCTTTCTAGATCGCACATTACCCACACTTGCCACTGAATTAGCTTGAGCTTTAGACCCAGAATATGCCCTACCACGATCTCTGTGTGAATCCCCAACTGAAACAGTCATTCGAGGGTTTTTCTCTTTGGACCTCTTTGATTGAGATTGAAATGACTTGTTTATTGGCCTCTTTCTGACATCTCGAGCATCAATAGCAACTTTTCTTCTTTCTTTGTTCAATTCTTCGGCTTTAAGAGCTCGGTCAACCAATACTACAAATTCTTTCAGTTCCAAAATTCCCACAAGCACTTTAATGTCCTCATTTAGCCCATCCTCAAACCTTTTACACATAATGGCGTCGATGGACACACATTCCTAGGCATACTTGCTGAGCCTTACAAATTTGCGTTCATTCTCTGCCACAGACATCTTGCCTTGCTTCAATTAAATGAACTCCTTCCGTTTTTTATCAATAAATCGCTGACTTATGTATTTCTTTCTGAATTCTTCCTGGAAGAAATCCCAAGTAACCCTTTCTTTTTGCACCACTGCTACCAAAGTCTTTGTAACACCCCGAACCCGAAACCGACACTGGGGTCGAACACGAGGTGTTAACTGACTTTAACCCCTTATAAAATTTATTTTCCAGACACTGCCCAATCTGTGTACTAGTCGTTTTAAAAATCATATCTTGAGTTTCGTAACTCAAAAATCAGTTTCGTGATTTTTCCCAGAAACTAGACTCATGTTCCCATCTATGTATTTTTTTATAGAATTTTTGGTCAGGCCAATTAGTACAGTTTATTAGTCAAAGTCTCCCATGTTGCAGGGGTCGACTACACTGACCTTTGCCCATTACGACCTGGATATCTCCCTGCACGGGGCTTCAATAATGATGCCGTTTGTTTCTATGAAAACTAGACTCAGAGAGGAATCTGTACATATATGGTACGACCCCTAATTATCTCTGGTTAATTTATAATGAATTTCCAAAGTCGGAGCAGGGAATCCAGAAACCGTTCTGGCCCTGTCCCACAAAAATCTGATTATCTCTTAATATACTGCCCATATGATCTTTTCGTTACTTCCTCATGAAAACAGACTCATCGAGCTTCGATTACATAATTTATTCATCAATTAATTCCAGTCCTACTATTTTTAGTGATTTTTCAATCTCATGACACTGCTGCTGCCAGCATCTGTTACGAAAGTAACTAGGTCCATTTCATGCCTACCCTTGATCCAACTCAATCGAACATTCGTGCCATTTTTGCATGGCTTAAAGTTTACATGCCAAAGTTCAAACACAACGTAATAGCTTATACATGCCAAAATGTTCTTCTAAGCCAACTAAGAAGAAAGTACCAAAACTTGCTATCCGGTGTGATGACTTCGATGACGGCCTGACCCCGCAAAAATAGATGAGTCCAAGCAACCTATAATGGGTGACAAGGAAACACCGAGTGAGTTTATAACTCAGTAAGTCATAAGCAATGCACTACCATCCATCAATAACATTATCACAAGAGGAAACAAAATGGAACGAGACAATTTACTCCATCCATACCGAACCATACAATAGTTCCTCCAACCTATCGATTCAGTTTCGTATCAATTCATGCATTCACATTCCATATACTCATCAATAGGACATTGAGGCATTTTCATAAATCAATTTATTTTCGTTACAGTCAAACGACTAAACGGCCTTTCACCCATCCTACGATAAATTTTATGTACGTGACTTCAAGTATATTTGTCACATAGGTTCAAACTTACCGAGCTCAACACCAAGTATACGCATAGCACCTATTAGCCATGTACTCAAGACACTTACCCGATCCGCTGTCCGCGATCGACTCAATAGTGTCGCACACATAGTGTCCATAATGATTCACGAATGTATATTGAGTCCGCACACTCAGTGCTATATAATCAACTCGCACACTTAGTGCTACGTAATCAAATCGCACACTTAGTGCTACATAGTCAAACTCGCACACTTAGTGCCGCATGGTCAATTCGCACACTTAGTGCATCATATTCATTTCGCACACTTAGTGCAACATAGTCAAATCGCACACTTAGTGCTGTACAATTTAATCCCGCGCACTTAGCGCCAATCTCATGGTCATAAATGGTTATACCTGCACGTTTAGTGCCGAGATCAACAACTCAGTACATCTTACCTCTTTTCTTTTCATTCAACAATTTCATCATCACATACGTACATGCATATATATATATGTATATTTATTCATTCCATTCAGCATCAATACATAAACATTATGACCATTTGAAACAATACCAACTACATGCTTAATGACTTACCTTGTGTTGGGTAAGACGGTTCCAACTCGGCTACTCAGTGATCTTTTCTTTGCCTTTGCTTGATTCTCCTCCTTTAGCTCCTTGAGCTTAATCAATAATTCACTAGTTTAACCATCTTGTTAAACATTCATAATTCAATTACACATGCTTATGTATGTTTGTATATTCGGCAACCATCCTCACTAATTACTCATGTTGATGGCCGAATGGATGTATGTGTGTACAATGTCAACTATAACATCATGTGATTCCACATATGACTACATTTCTTAAGTTCCACATCTTAATGCCCATTATACATAATCACATACATTACTCAATATTATCCAAATTCACATTCGGCATTTTCACAAACACACATCCCGATATCATTCACTCATCTCTAATGTTAATTAAGAAATGCCGAATGTCACCAACTAAATGGCATACACACACACCCACATGCATAAAAGTCATCCACACCTCCTATAGCTCATTCGGCCTTCACCTTTGCTAGTTTTCCCCATTTTTTTGTCGGTTATATATACATAGTCCTAAGGTAATATCACGAATGGGCTTACATATATATGTATATATATATATAGCCGAATATGCAAAGCTTAAACTCAACATCACATAAGCTCCCAAGTGATGGCCGAATATGTATATCTATATATATTCATCAACTATACTATTACCTTTAATTTATCTAATCACACAATTTCATCTCATGAACACTTGACCCATTTCTCACAAAAATGAAACAACAACGAAAATGAACATCCCATTTTTACCCCATATGGCCGATTACTTCATTAGTTACCAAGCTAACAATTCAACAATTTCAACCTCATTACAACCTCTACCTATCCAATATAACATGAACACAATCCTCCACCCCTAAATTAGATTCGGCAATCACTTAACCCATTTTAACCTCCACTTTCAAGTTAAAAGCAATTAACCACTCACCATATCCTACATTACTATCCATTTTAATGACATTAACACATCTACTAAGAGTTTCAAGCTTCTTGGCCGAATTTCAACCTCAAAATCCTAAGTCTAATCTTTAGGATGAGTAGAATTTGAACTAACCATCTCAAACATGCATAGATTTTCAAGAATCATTCAATACATACCTCATTCTAGCCATCTTCCAAGCCAAAATCCAATAACCAAATCTCCCTTCCTTCTCCTCACTCACGGCAATAGCCAAAGAAAAAAAGATGAACACTCCCTCTTCCCTCCTTATTTTATTCATCTCTTCCTTTTTAATTCCTTTCTTTAATTTATTTTAATTATCATGCTTATATTTTATTTTCCTTACCATACATCACTAACACAACATGTTGGTGACATGTTTCCACCCATAGCATGGCCGGCCACTACATATTAGGGAGGGGAATTTGACATGCAAGTCCCCTTTTTCTTCCACATGCACTAATAGGTCCTCATGCATTGACCTATCACATTTTAAAATTTTCTCATATAAGTCCTATTGACTAAATTCACATGCAATCGACTAAATCGAAGCTTGAAATTTTCACACATTCATGATTACATATTCTAGACAATAAACATCACATTCAAACCTTTAGGTGACTCGGTTTAGCGGTCCCGAAACCACTTCCCGACTAGGGTCAATTTTGGGCTGTCACAGTCTTCCACCAGTGGTAGGCTGAATCTCTCAAAAGTGATACAGCACACTTTAAGCACTCCTCGGGTGTACATGAGAGCTGATCAAATTCACGGGTAGAATTTTCAAACCAGAACTTCGCTTTCTCGGGATCATCATCGATCTTTGCTCTAAACTCTTTGGCCCCTTATTTTTGAATCTTGTTAACCGGAGGCTTGTTCATTCTTACCAAATCTATGCCTTGAGCAGCTACAGGAACCGTCTGAGGTATGGGAGGGGGTGGAAGAGGTTGAGCATTTGGGTTTGCTCGAATAAACTCACTATACCAATTGTTCATCATTTGGAGAAAGGCATCCCGAGCCTCATCTCCCTGTCTCAATGTCTCAGGTCTACTTTCTACAGGCACGGTCCCATATGTGGGAGCCGACGCATTACTAGCAGCATCATCAGCCGTAGTTCCATCAGGATCCATTACTATATTAAAACAAAACACAGTTTAGAATAATCAGGAGTCACCACACTATCACAGTATATTTATGGCATATATATCTAGACTTTTACACACACTATATTAGTCCGAGAATCGACTAAACCATAGCTCTGATACCACTAAATGTAATGCCCCTTACCCGTGTTCCACATCGAAATAGGGTACGAGGTATTACCAGCTCATAATATATCATTAAACGAAACCGAAATAGAAATATGTCATCCAAATAGATAATGTATCATTATAACATATGTCTTGAACAATATTAGCCAACTTCAATGGCTTATACAAAATAATTTTGTTAAACAATGTAACCAATATTTTAAACCTAGGCAATTATGACACGTAACAAAATAACGAAGCCTACTATACATGCACAATTCAAGAGAAATGTTTAGTTCAAATACCCAAAAGTATTGATAGTGTGGCAGATCTTCAACGATCCTTAACTCCCGAGCAATGCCAGACGACACTATAAGACAAAAGAGAGAAAAAAAGTAAGCTTATATAGCTTAGTAAGTAAGTATATAAATAATAATTAAAGAATCTAATATGTTTACACATTAACTCAAGTGTATCTACTTTTAATTTCAATATTTACTCCACTTTGATTGAGCTGTCTCTCCTGCGTCATGTTCACTAAATAAATCATAACTCGAGTTACAAAAATCAAAAGTCAAATCTGTAAAATTTTCCTGAAACTAGACTCATGTAAATTATTACAAATTGTTTTCTAGAATTTTTGGTCCAGCCAATTAGTACAGTTTACTAGTTAAAGTTTCCCCTGTTATACAGCTCGACTGATCTGACCTCTGTTCACTACGAGTTGAATTTCTCCCAGTAAAAAATTCAAATAGCCATGAAACATGTTTCATTTAAAACTAGACTCAATAAGGAATCTAGAAATATAAACTATATGTCTTAATTATTTTTGTACAATTTGTAGTGATTTATCAAAGTCGGAACAGGGGATCACACAGTCAATCTGAACAAGTCACACACAAATATAAATAGCTCAAAATATAGAGTTTATTTTATATGAAAATAGACTCATTGAGCTTTAATTTCATATCTCATTCAACCTTTAATTAAATTTATACTATTTTTGGTGATTTTTCAAAGTCACATCACTGCTACTGTCCAAAATAGTATTATTGCAAATTCACTCTTTCACACTTTCTTTGTATTAACCTCACTTAGTATACATATCACAATTCATTTTCACCACATTTCATACATCACAAGTATAAGTCCATGATTACAATGCCACCGTAAAATTATCCCGTTGAACAATTCGAATCAATCCTCGATACTTGATGGTTTCAGCACATTGCCCCACTATCATATTTCATATAATTCGGCTCTCTTGTACACATGGTGAACACTTAGTACCACACATGTGACCTAGCCAATTTATCTCGTAGCTCTCTTGTCTACATGGTGTCCTTCACTTGGAATCACACATGCGACCTAGCTACATTTATCTCTCCCGTAGCTCTCTTGTCTACATGGGATACATCCCGTATCACACATGTGACCTAGCTACTACATAGTATCTCGTAGCTCTCTTGTACACATGATGTGCACTCAGCACCATACATGTGACCTAGCTACGCTCCATCAATATTATTCAATCTTTCCGAATGTTCAACCGGGATTTCTCTCTATTACTTATTTCCATTCCTCCAACAGTCGATTTATGTTTCAAAATTAGCTAAAATACATATAATAGGCTGAAATATAAAAATGTAAATGAATTTAATGTATTATTTACATACAAACTTACCCCAGTGCAAAATACAGAAATTTTGCAATTTAGACCAAAACCTTTTCCTTCCCCCGTTCGAGATCGATTCCATGCCTTTCTTGATCTATAACAACACATTTAGCTCATTTAACACTCATACTATTTATTTCAATCCAAAAATCACATTATGGAAAAATTACATTCTTGCCCCCTAACTTTTACAAAATTATGATTTTGCCCCTAGGCTCGGGAATTTAATTTCAGCCCTTATTATTACGTTTTATGACATGCTGATCATTTTTCCCTTCTATGACAACATCAAATTCTCACTCTAACACACAGTTATGAACAATAGGTATTTTTACTGATTATGCCGTTTTGCTCGTTTTCGCTAAAAATCGCTTAGAAAAGATCGTTATCCTAACTTCAAACATTCATATTATACCATTAAACATCAAAATACATGCATACCATTCATGGGTAAAATTTTAAACATAAACCCTAGCTCGAAATAATGGTAGAAATAGGTAGACCGAGCTACGAGGATTTCAAAAATGTAAAAAACATTAAAAACGGGGATTGAATGCACTTACTATTGAGCTTGAAAGCTTTCGAAAAACCCTAGCTATGGAGAACATGTAAGTTTCGGCCAAGCTTGAATGAAGATGAACACATTTTTGTGTTACTTTTCCCATTTTATTTCATTTAATATACAAATGACCAAAATGCCCTTATTACTAAACTTTCTTAAAATTTCATCCATGTCCTAATTTTTGTCCATATAAAGTATAATGGTCTAACTGCCATTTAAGGACCTCAAAAACCCCCATTTCAATCAAGTACTTTATGAACTAGAACACACATTTTTTTACCTATTTTAATTTATTCCTAAATATCAAATTAAACACCCAATCGATAAAATTTCGCAACGAAATTTTCACACAATTATGAAATCATAATATAAACTCTAAAACTTAATCAAAATAATTTCTTTCAACCTTGGATTCATGGTTTCGAACCCACTATTCCATTTTGGCCCTAAATCAGGCTGTTACAAGAATGGTAGGAATGTTTTGGCCAGAGAAGAAAAGAAGAAGAAAAAGAAAATAGAAGAAGAGAGGAGAAGAGAAGGAAGAATTCGGCACTCAAGAGATCTAACTTTGCGTTTTTCGACTTTTTACGATACTGAGAATAGAATAGAATGAAAGTGAAGGCTCTAGGTGGCTAACCCTAATTCGGCAAAACAAAAAGAAAATAAAGCTTGCCCTAATGGCCATTTAGACCCACGACCCAACCTTCCTAAAGCCCTAGCCGAATTTCCACTTAAGCTCTATCACATGCCCGGCATATGCACACAAATATAAAAGTAACAACATGCTTACCTTGTGACTTGAACCCTAGCTCCCCCTAATCATCCACACGTCACTCCCCAAACACCTAGGTGGTGCCACATGCCAATTTACCATAGATCTTTTTGTGTCCTATTTTACCACCTCAATTTTAAAAGCCCATATCGCCAGAAGCCTCTCTCGCCAAAACTAAAATTCAGGAATTGCCTCGAATTAAATTTACTCTTGGGCCTTTTAAGGGCCCACCAACATACTCAGACCCACACCAGACAGTCGAAACACAGTATTTCTAAAATTCATTGAAAATTGCAAAAATCTCGAAAATTGGGGCGTTACAGTGGACTTGGAGCCGTGAGGGATTCGGAGTGGCCACATGTTCTGGAAATTCGCTTTTCTTCATGTGTTTTGATCAGCACTTACTTACTTTAATTGTTTTGGGTTATTAAGTTGTAACAAGGCTGCTTTAATTATTTTTAATTGCTTTTAGTATGTTTTGTTAGCTTAAATATGATATTGTTTTAATTGTTTGAAATTGAATAGTTCTAGGGCGCGTTTTAAAAGGTTACTTGATTTCAAAGTATCGCGTTAACAAAGCAAAGCTTCCGCAACGAAAACATTTTCAAAATTAATAACATTTTTAAATGGTTTTAAATGAATTGGTTTTCCCTAAACAATCACTCAGTTAAAGTGTGGCAATGGTTGTGTGCATGTCTAGGATGGGATCCATGGAGGGTTGGGTACTTAAGCAGTCTAATTGACTCACCTCCTCTTCTCTGGCATCCTGCCTGGTGCATAGCTTCCATTCACTATAATCTATAAAGAGGATATTCTTTAAACACTAAGAAATACTTTAGATAAAACATGACTTTTCTAGTAACACTATAATGTGACACGCCAGATTCAGTCGTAACGTCTGGGCTGGGTTTGGGGTGTTACAAATCTTATTACTCTTTGATTTATATGATAAATATTTGTTCTTATTCTTAATTGTGAATTTTAATCCTTGCTTTAATATTCCAGGATATTAATTCAGGTTTTTGATGTACTTATTCAGTGGTGTAAAAGTCCCTGTTTAAGAGTAGATCATTCATAATTAAGCGGAGTTGCATGCGATCTTAGAGATAGGACGACATAAATCTATCGGATTAGAGTCAAATCTAATAAGGGAATCCATAGATTGAGTTAATGTTACAATAGGGGTTTTAATTAGATAGAGATTTCAATTAATCAACCTAGAGTCAGTTGTTTTTTGTCTCGAAAGGGATATAAACATAAATCAGGGATTTCTACGGAATAAGTCAAGTGAATAAATTGTCTAAGTCAAAGGTAATAAGTGAAGACTAGGTGGATTCTTTCTTTGGTATTGTCTTCTCCACTGGTTTTTCTAAAGTATTTTCCAACTTTCATCTCTGTCACAATCTTAGAAAATTAGTTTAGTTTACAAACACCCTTTAATTGTTAGGCTAGATAATAAAAAGATAGTAATTACTAATACTTTTAGCCCTCCGGTCTCACAATAACTATACTACTGTTCGATAAGTGCGCTTGCCTTAAGTCGAATTTTTAGTTAGTTTCACGACCACATGTATAAATGTTTTATAATTTGCATTTTCTAAACACATCATTAATCCATTTTCAAACATATAACATTTATCACATAGACCATTCATGTATAATATATATAACATCATAACCAAAAGTGAGCTCAAACCATAACGAAAGTATGACCGAAATTATCATGGAGATTAAGCCATTTTTGCATGGCTTAAGTTATACATATTCAAGGTCGAACAAAATACATACTAGCCTATACATGCCATAAGTTCGAAAATAGACTTTTAAAAGTACCGAAGGTTAACGATAGTGTGGATGACTTTGATAACGATCCCCGAGTTCATAACTTTCAACCAAAATCTATAAAAAAAGAGTAACAAAAACACACAAAGTAAGCTAACTTAGCTTAGTAAGCCTTAAGAAAATTAAACAACTCAAATGAATAATCAAAACATTTCAAATAAGTCGAATTGTACCATTAATGTTATACTTTAACACAAATAAGTTACCTTGGCCGAATGTTAATATTTCTCATTTAGCATAATATTATTCAACTTTCCATTCCCAAAATAACACTATCTCAATTATGCTTACATTCAAACGTATATACTCATGAATTAAACTCAACTTTATAAACCAACATCATTCATTTGGCCGATTATAGAAAATCAAATATAATATCACATATAGACACACCTATTTGGTTGAATAATCAAGCTCCAATATATCATCTCATAATTACTTACTTGTATGGTCAAATACACATGGTTCATTATATCATCACATATGGCCGAATATACAAGTACAATATATCATCATATATGACCAAATATACAAGTTCAATAAAACATCACATGTAGTCGAATATTCAAGTTTAATATAACATCACATGTGGCCAAATATACAAGTTCAATACATCATCACATATGTACATACCTATGTGGCCGAATATACAAGGTCATTTAGATCAACTTACTTGCTCAATTTCCACATCAATGTGAAGTCTTATAGACATAGACTTGAAAATAAATCACCGGTATAAAACCTGCTAGGCATAAGCCTAATCACACACCAGCACAAGGCCTGCTAGACCCAAGGTCTAATATTTATTCACCAGCAATAAGCCTGCTAGGCACAAAGCCCGATCAAATTCACCAGCACAAGGCTTGCTAGGCTCAAAACTCGAATATCGCTATTATAAAGTCATTCCATAAACAGTTCATACAAACTTTCAGAGGTTTTAACTCAGTCGAATAAAACTCAACCACATTAATTCAATGTTAAACCACATTCGGCTACCCTACTATACAACTATAATATTCGAATCATCATAGTAAACCATTTTATATTCAAAATAAATGATGTTTAATTGCTTAAAGACATACCTCGGATATCGACGAACATTATAAATCGGCTATTCGACTTTTTTTGTTTTTCCCCGATCCAAGTTCGATTTTTTTCTTGATCTATATAATTCCAAATTAACCTCATTTAAACACAATTTCATTCAATTTAATCCAACAACACATAAATGGGAAAATTACCATTTTACCCCTAATATTTCATACTTTTACAAAATTAGTCCTAATTGCACAAAACACAAAATACACAAAATCTCACCACATCATAGTTAGGCCGAATCTTCCTTATGCTCATACTAATCCATATATTTCATTTATTTTTGCATTTTAGCCCTTCAATTTATTATTTTTTCAATTTAGTCTTAATAATTCAAAATCATCAAAAACTCCAATACCAAACATATTAATCCAAAACATATATTTCATAATTTATCATCAAACATCACAAAACACAAATATTCATCAATGGCATAACTCAAAATACTGACCAAAATAAAAAATTCCAGCATGGGTCAGGTAGTACTCGAAGCAACGATCTAGAAAAAGTAAAAATTATCAAAAATCGAAACCAAACTGACCTGGAATCAAGCTTGAAATTAGCCGAAAATCAAAAAACTCGTTTCTTTTTCTTTTATCAAGTTTCGGTGATGATATATATAATGAATATAATTTTAAGTTAAGTTTTAATATAATATATGTTAACATACAACATATTTTACTTATTTATCCTTTAATAATAAAATAAAAAACAATTATAAGCATGGGCACAACCGTCCATCACAAACCTTATGGTTTATTTTCAACATAAACACTCCAATTAAAAAAGCCACTAACAATTCAGCA
This sequence comes from Gossypium hirsutum, assembly GCF_007990345.1. NCBI lineage: Eukaryota > Viridiplantae > Streptophyta > Magnoliopsida > Malvales > Malvaceae > Gossypium > Gossypium hirsutum. Next base: position 44,452,500 of record NC_053434.1, on the reverse strand, counting down.
CTTATGCTTTAAACTATCAAGTTTTCAATTTATGCGATTAAGTCCTTTTATTAAATTAAGCACATAAACAATCAAATTTTTATACGAAACTATCACACATGCAAATTCACATATAATAAACACGAAAAATAATATTTAAATATTTTTTGACTCAGATTCGTTGTCCCGAAATCACCGTTTCGATTAGGGTCTAAATCGGGCTATTGCAACTCTCCCCTTTAGGGATTTTCGTCCCCGAAAATCTTACCGATAAATAGTTTCAGATAAGTTCTTTCATTGCATCTTCTAGCTCCCACGTTGCTTCCTCAACTCTGTGCTTATGCCACAGTACTTTAACCAACGAAATTTTCTTATTTTGTAATTCTTTAATCTCGCGTGTTAGAATACAAATCGGTTCTTCCTCATATGACATATCGTACTGAATCTCAATCTCTGATGGATTAATCACATGCGAGGGGTCAGATCTATATCACTGAAGCATCGAAACATGAAATACATTATGGATACTTTCCAAATCAGGTGGTAACAACATTCTATACGCAACCAGTCCAACTCTCTCTATAATCTTGTACGGTCCAATAAATCTCGTACTCAATTTGCCTTTACGACTGAATTTGAGTATTTTCTTCCATGGTGAGACTTTCAAAAATACTTTATCCCCGATCTGAAACTCTATGTCTTTACGTTTCAAGTCTACATATGATTTCTGACGATCTGATGCTACTTTAAAACTTTCACGAATCACTTTTACTTTCTGTTCGGTTTCTTTAATCAAATCGACCCCATGTATCTTATTTTCACTGAGCTTAGTCCAGTACAAAGGTGTACAACATTTACGACTGTACAAATCTTTGTAAGGTGCCATTTTGATACTCGATTAAAAGCTATTATTGTACACAAATTCAATCAAAGGTAGATATCATTCCCACGTACCTTCGAACTCGAGAATACAACATCTCAACGTCTCCTCAAGTATCTGAATGATTCGTTCGAACTAACCATCTGTCTACGGATGAAAAGTAGTGCTAAAATGCAGTTTAGTACCAAATGCATCTTGTAGTTTCTTCCAAAAATGCGATGTAAACCTCGGATCTCTATCTAAAACAATAGATATAGGCACACCATGTAACCTCACGAGCTGAAAAACATACAATTCGGCCAATTTATGAAGCGAGTAATCTGTACGAGCCAGAACAAAATGAGCAGATTTAGTCAATCTATCTAAAATAACCCAGATTGTATCTTTCTTGCTCGGTGTCAACAGTAAACCGGATACAAAATCCATCGTGACTCTGTCCCATTTCCATTCAGGTATCATGATTGGCTGAAGAAATCCAGAAGGTACCTGATGCTCGGCTTTTACTTGCTGACAGACTAAACATATTGATACAAAGTCAGAAATGTCTCGTTTCATACTTTGCCACCAATAGTGTTGTTTCAGATCATTATACATCTTCGTACTACCCGGATAAATAGATAGTCGACTGTTGTGAGCTTCATTCAAGATCATCTGAATCAACTCTGTATTTCTTGAAATGCATATTTAGTTTTTGAATCTCAGACAGTCATCAACATCAACTCGAAACTCTGAATCCGTATTTGAATCACATTGAACCAGTTTCACTATCAACTCATTCTCGATTTTCTGAGCTTCACAAATCTGCTAAATAAATAACGGTCTTGCTTTTAACTTAGCTATTATCGTACCATCATCTGACATAGCGATATGCACATTCATTGCACATAAAGCAAATAGTGATTTTCAGCTTAAAGCATCAGCAACAACATTAGCCTTTCCCGGGTGATAGTCAATTACTAACTCGTAATCTTTTAACAACTTTAACCATCGGCACTGTCTCAAATTCAGATCATTCTGAGTCATCAAGTACTTCAAACTTTTATGATCAGGATAAACATAATATTTTTCACCGAACAAATAGTGGCGCCAAATTTTTAATGCAAACACAATAGCTACCAATTCTAGATCGTGCGTCGGATAGTTCTTTTCATGCGACTTTAACTGTCTCGAGGCATAAGCTATAACTTTGCCTTCTTGCATCAAAACACAGCCCAAACCATTTAAATATGCATCACTATATATAACAAATTCTTTGCTCAATTCTGGCTGAACTAACACTGGAGCTTCGGTCAAAAGGGCTTTCAAATGATCAAAGCTTTTCTGGCACTTTTCTGACCACTCAAACTTAATATCTTTCTGCAGCAGCTTCGTCATCGAGGTTGCAATCATAGAGAAACCTTTCAAAAACCGTCTATAGTAACCAGCAAGTCCCAGAAAACTTTTGACTTCAAAAACATTTCTCGGAGGTTTCCAGTCAAGTATTGCTAAAATTTTGCTCGGATCAACCCGAATACCTGATGCTGAAAGAACATGTCCCAGAAAGCTAACTTCATGTAACCAGAACTCACATTTACTAAACTTCGCATATAGTTGTTTTTCTCACAAAGTCTGTAACACAAGTCTCAAATGCTCAGCATGTTCGGTTTCATTACAGGAGTAGATCAGTATATCATCAATGAACACAACCACAAACCAATCTAAATACTGCTTGAAGATCCGATTCATCAAATCCATAAAAATAGTAGGTGCATTAGTAAGTTCGAATGGCATAACTAGAAACTCATAATGTCTGTATCTCGTTAGAAAAGCAGTTTTTGGCACATCAGAGTCTCTGACTCGCAACTGATAATAACTTGATTTCAAATCTATCTTCGAAAACACTAAAGCCCCTTTTAACTGATCGGACAAGTCGTCAATCCCTGGCAATGGGTATTTATTCTTTTTAGTCCCCTTATTTAGCTAGCGATAATCAATACACATTCTCATAGTTCCGTCTTTCTTTTTCACAAATAGTACTGGCGCACCCCAGGAAGAGAAACTCAGTCGTGCAAAACCTCTATCTGCTAACTCTTGCAACTATGCTTTCAACTCTTTTAATTCTGTAGGTGTCATCCGATATGGAGCTATTGAAATCGGAGTCATCCCCGGTACTAAATCAATACCAAACTCTACCTCTCGGATAGGTGGAAAACCCGGTAGTTCTTCAGGAAACACATTCAGATACTCGCACAGAACTGGTACAAATTCAATTTTCTTTTCAGTCACTTTACTATCAAGCACATAAGCAATGTAAGCTTCATAACCTTTTCTTATATACTTCCAAGCTAACATCAAAGATATTATTGCTGGTAAACCATTCAGATCATTAGATTCAATCCGAATAATCTCGCTGTTCTGACATCTCAAATCAATGGTCTTTCTTTTTCAATTAACAATGGCATTTTGCAAAGCCAAGCAGTCCATACCCAAAATTATATCAAACTCTCGAAAGATAACAACATCAAATCGGCTGGAAAACATGAATCTCAAATCATCAATGGGCAATTTTTACACACTTTTTCAAACAGAACACACTGGCCCAGAGGGTTTGACACTCGAATCACAAACTCAGTAGACTCAAAAGGCAAAGTCTTACTGGATACTAATGTTTCACACACATATGAATGAGTCGAACTAGGGTCAATCAATGCAATAACAGTAGTATCATAAAGAGTGAAAGTACTGGTAATAACATCTGAGGAAGAAGCATCCTCACGAGCACGTATAGAATATGCTCTAGCAAGTGCACGAGCCTCAGATCGAACCGCTGTATCTTTCGTACCTCTCTGACTGCCACCTACATTACTCGAATGTCTGGGTGGTCTACCTCGCACTGACATGTTACTCGGTCTCGCGTTCTGAGCAGTGTTTTGCTTGGCTAACATTGGACAATCTCGGATAAAATGATCCATCAATCCACATTTAAAACAAGACCGATCATGCAATCTACAATTTTTAGAATTTTATTTACCACAATACTTACACTCGAGTCTGTTTTGCCAATCATTGCCAACACTAGCAATCAAAGTGGCTCGTGAACTCACAGGAGGTCGGTTTTGATCTCGTCTAGAAAAGACTAAAGTAGCTTTAGATCAACCTGAATCATCTCTGAACTTCTTCAATCCTAAGTGAAAAGTCTTACTCGATGATCTTTTACGGGAATCTCTAGCTTCAAAATCAGCTTTTCTTTTATCTTTCTCAAGCTATTCGGCTTTGCAGGCTTGCTAAAAAAGTACCACGAACTCTTTAATTTCAAGTATACCAACCAGCAATTTAATGTCTTCGTTCAAACTGTCTTCGAATCTTTTACACATGATAGCTTCGGTTGAAACACATTCACGAGCATATCAACTAAGTCTCACAAATTTTCGCTCGTACTCGGTTATGATCATACTACCCTATTTCAATTCCAAAAATTCTTTGCATTTCTGGTTGATAAATCTCTGGCTAATATTGAAAGAATTCCTAGGTCACTATCTGTTTTGGGACCACCGATACTAGTGTATTCCACCAGTAATATGCGATGTCTCGTAATAAAGATATGGCACACTTTAAACATTCATCTGGAGTACAAGATAACTCGTTGAACACACGGATAGTATTATCAAGCCACAGCTCGGCTCGTTCAGGATCAACATTATCATTAGCTTTAAACTCTTCGGCCCCCTATTTTTTGATTTTATCTACAAGAGGCCTGCTAAATCTCATCGGATCAATCATCGGAGGTACCACAGGTATCAGATATGGATTATTCAGGATTGGAGGCTGTTGTACAGTCGGATTAGTTCGAATATACTGAGTAAACCATTCGTTCATCATTTGATAGAAGGATTGCCTAGCCTCCCGCTCATGTCTACTTGAGATAGGTCGAGATTCAACTACCACTGTCCCATGCGCAGGAGCAGGCGCTATGCTCTCGACATCATCAGCTACAGCTCTATAGGATCCATTTACTATATGAAAGCACATTTTCAAATGTTAGAAGTCATCACACTTTTTTTTATAAAATATGGCATGTATAGCTAGACTGTAATATTACGAATTAGGGCCTAATCAGAATAGTGGTTTTGTGACGACAAATTTGAGATAGAAATAATTATTTTATAATTATTTTGATGTTTATGATATGATTGCATGATTGTGTGGAAATTTCGTGATGAAATCCTATGCTTAAAGTGCTTAAATTGAAATTAGGGACTAAATCGAATAATTTGCAAAATTTGCATTCTAGGAGTTTTTAGTATGAAATTGCTTTGGAATATTAATGAGGAGTTTTAAATATAAATTTGATCAATTTCTAAGTCTATGGACAAAAATTGGACATGGATGGAATTTTTGGAAAGTTTAGTAGTAAGGGCATTTTGGTCATTTAGTTATTAAAATGAATTAAAAACAAAATTAAGAGCCAATTTTTGTCCATCTTCTTCATTAGGCCTAAATTTCAGGGGTTCCCCATAGCTAGGGTTTGTTTCAAGCTTTCAAGCTCCATAGTAAGTGATTCCAAGCCCCGTTTTTAATGTTCTTTACGTTTTTAGAATTCTGGTAGCTCAATTTAGCTTATGCTATCAACAATTCGACCTAGGGTTCATATTTGGAAAAATACCCATAGGTGAAATTTGCGTATTTTGGTGTTTCATGATAGAATATGAGGTTTTAAATTATGTTAGACAACTTGTGCTACTCGGTTTTAAGCGAAAACAAGTAAAAGGGCTTAATCGGTAAATATACCTAATAATTATAAGTACATGTTAGAGTGTGAATTTGATGTTGTCATAGAAGGGAAAAATGATCAGCATGTCATAAAACATAATAATAAGGGATGAAGTTTAATTCCCGAGCCTAGGGGTAAAAGTGTAATTATGCACAAGTTTAGGGGCAAATATGTAATTTTTCCAAAGTTTGTATTAAATGCTATTTTGATGAATGTATGTATTAAATAATATTAATTTGGCATTATAGATCAAGAGAAACGAGATTCAAGTCGCGATCAAGGGAAAAACAAAGTTTACGAAGAATAGGCTCAATTGCTAATATTTTGTATCGAGGTAAGTTAATGTGTAAATGTAGTAACATAATTGTCATTTTGAGAAATTTAATTTTGTTTATATGATATGCTTATTATTATCATGAAATGTTATGTTTTGTGGTTATTGTTGAATAATATGTAATTATGTGAATTACTTGATGAGTTTGAACTATCACCGAGTATCGGTTCTGATATTCCATGGAAGACAGCAAAGATGTGAGATCGAGGAAAAAGCCCATTTGAACCTTAGGAATAGATTAGAATACAAGTGACATGTCACTAGGATACTTGAGTTCCGAACTCGTTGAGTTAAGTCCGAGTTCGTGAGATGTAACTAGGCATCCGAACTCGTTGAGTTGAGTCTGAGTTCACTTATGGATGCGAACGCCCAAGCTCATTGAGTTGAGTCTGAGTTCATTTATGGGCGGGTTACATGGTAGCTTGGCTACATAAGTTCCGCAGGCCATTGAGTTTGTCTAGCTGCGGGTATGGCACTTACATTCATGAAATCCGCTTATTCAAATTATATTCTGATGTGTTCAACGGGTGAATCTTAAGTGAATGGAAGAATGCCTAAAACGAATGTGATATATTGGTAAGTGTGGTGAATGAGAAAATTTGCCAGGTATGTGCTTAAATCCTTGGGTTGAGAACTTGGTATGATGAAATCGTAGAAATATATTAAATGCAAACAAAACACGAATGTCTTGATGTTGTTTATGCAAATGATGTTTTATGTGGAATTGCATGATTATGTTACTTGCTATTTGCATGTGAACTTACTAAGCATTTGTGCTTACTCCCTCCTTTTTATTCATTGTAGTTGTTGACAAGCCAGCTTGAGAATCGGGACAGGTCGAAGATTCGTCCACACTATTCGAAGGCCTAAATTGGTAAAATGGCTTGTGTATTTTGAGTGTGGCATGTATGGCAAAATACTTACTTTGTGTAAATGATCCTATGATATGGCTATGGTTTGGCAAGGAAAGGGTTTGTAAATTATTATCCATTGGAATGGCCAATCTAAGTCATATTTGATGTTATGTATGTTTAAAATGTTATTTAGTACATGAAAATCTATAGTAAAGTAAAATTTGCCAGAAAACAGAATCTGACAGCAGCAGTGATGTAAATTTTAAAAATCACTAAAAATAGTAGAAATGGAATTAAATGATGAGTAAGTTATGAAATTGAATCTTGATGAGTGTATTTTCATATGGAAGGAACAAAACAGGTGTATGAGTTATATTTTGTTGAGATATTTAAGTTTTGGTGGAATAGCATCAGAGTGATCTCTGTATCCCCTGTTCTGACTTTAAAAATTCACTATAAATTGTAAAAAAACAATTATGAGTTTTATCTTACATTTATGAAATCCTTATTGAGTCTAGTTTTATAAGAAATAAACGAAATAGTTATTGAAGCTTTTTACAAGGATATATCTGATTCGTAATACACAAGGGTCAGAGTAGTCGAACACTGAAACATAGGATACTTTAACTAATAAATTGTACTAATTGGCTCCACCAAAAATTATAGAAACAAATTAGTAAATATATATATGAGTCTAGTTTCAGGAAAAAATTACAAAATTGGATTTCAAGTTTTGAAACTTGAGAAATGAATTTTTAAGCGACTGTGACGCAGATTGTCAACTTGACTGGAAATTTTAAAAATAAATTGTTTGAGCTGTTTAAGTAATGAATTAAGCCTGTTAACACCTCGTATTCGACTCCAGCGATGGTCTCGGGTACGGGGCATTACATTTGGTGGTATCAGAGTAGGTTTAGTCGGTTCTCAAACTAATGTGTTGTATGTACGGGTTTTGCTATACATGCCATATATATTGTGATAGTGTGACGACTTCTGACATTTTAAATGATTTTTTTATAGTAAATGGATCCCGATCCAGTTGCGGCTGATGATGTAGAGAGTAATGCACCAGCTCCGGCTGAAGGGACGGTGCCAACTGAAAATCCACCTCCGACTGTTGGTCAAGGAGGAGGAGAAAGGGCTCGGGAAGCCTTTCTCCAGATGATGAATGTCTGGTATACTAAGTTTGTTCGTACGAACCCGAATGCACAACCTCTCCCACCTCTCCTGATTCCTTAACCTGTACCCTCGATGCCTCAAGGTGTAGATCTGATAAAATTTCACAGAACTCCAGTTGACAGAATTCGTAAGCAAGGGGCCGAAGAATTCAGGGCAAATATTGATGATGATGCCGAGAAAGCAGAGTTTTGGCTTGAGAATTCTATTCGGGTATTTGATGAATTGTCTTGTACACCTGAGGAATGCTTAAAATGTGCTATATCATTGTTGAGGGATTCAGCTTATCATTGGTAGAAGACATTGACTTCAGTAGTACTGAAAAAGAAAATAACTTGGGAGTTCTTTCAAGAAGAATTTCAGAAGAAATACATCAGTGAAAGATTTATTGATCAGAAGCGTAAAGAGTTTCTTGAATTAAAGCAGGGGAACATGACAATTACTGAATACGAAAGGGAGTTCGTCAGAGTAAGTATGCTAGAGAATATATTCCTACAAAAGCTAAAATGTGCAGACGATTTGAAGATGGACTCACTGAAGACATCAAAGTATTTGTTGGGATTCTTGAATTAAAAGAAATGGAAGTACTGGTTGATCGAGCTTGCAAGGCTGAAGAACTACTTAAAGAGAAGAAAAAAAGTATAAGCTGAGACTAGAAATTGGAAGAAAAGACCGACGAGCAGTTCATTCTCACAGGAATCCAGAAAATCTAGAAATATGAATCCTCGTTCACAGGTTTCGGCTGGACAATCATATGGAAATTTTAAGAAGCAAAATGTGGGTCTTAAATCTCAGACTACTTCTGCGGCTAGTGTGGGAAATACGAGATTCGTTACGCCTGAGTGCCAGCGGTGTGGTAGAAATCATTTTGGCCTATGTAGAGCGAATGAATGTTTTCGGTGTGGTTCTCCGGATCATTTTATTAGAGACTACCCAGAGAGAGCTGAAAAAGAAAAAATTCAGAGTGTAAAAGCTAGTGGTGCAGACTAGAGGGGAAGATATTCAAGAGAAGCTAGAAATGAAGCAAGGAGCAAAAATGTAGTCAGAGATTCAACAGCTAAATTTGAAGCAAGGGCTCCAGCTAGAACTTATGCTATAAAGGCATGTGAAGATGCTTCATCACCCGATGTGATTACTGGTATATTTTCTTTTTATGATGTTAATGTTATTGCTTTGATTGATCCCGGTTCTACTCATTCATATGTATGCATGAAATTGGTGTCTAGTACGAATATACCTATTGAGAACACAGAATTTATGATTAGAGTGTTGAATCCGTTAGGCAAATGTGTGATAGTTGATAAAGTATGCAAGAAATACCCTTTAATGATTCGGGGTCATTACTTTCCGGCCAACTTGATGTTGTTGCCGTTTAATGAATTTGATGTTATTTTGGGTATGGATTGGTTGACATTACATGATGCTATAGTAAATTGCAAAGAAAAGGCTATAGAATTAAAGTGTGAAAGTGGTGAAATTCTGCGGGTTGAACCAGACAAATCAGAGGCATTATCTAGTGTGATTTCTTCGATGTCAACTCAGAGATATTTGAGAAAGGGTTATGAAGCTGATTTGGCGTATGTAATTAATACAAAAGAAATTGAAAAGAAAGTTGAATTAGTGCCGGTTGTGTGTGAATTCATGGATGTATTTCTAGAAGAGTTGTCGGGTTTGCCTCCAGTCAGGGAAGGAGAATTTAGTATTGATTTGATATCGGGAACAGCTCCGATCTTGATTGCTCCGTATAGAATGGCACCAGCAGAGTTGAAAGAATTAAAGTCACAATTGCAAGAGTTTACTATGAGACTGAGCTTTTCACCTTGGGGTGCTCCCGTGTTATTTGTGAAAAAAAGGATGGCTCTATGAGATTGTGTGTTGACTATCGATAATTAAACAAGTGACAATCAAAAACAAATATCCGTTGCCAAGAATTGATGATTTGTTTGATCAGCTAAAATGAGCGACATGGTTTTCAAAGATTGACTTGAGATCTGGGTACTACCAGCTGTGAGTAAAAGAGTCGGATGTGCCTAAAACTTCTTTTAGAACAAGGTACGGTCATTATGAATTTTTAGTTATGCCATTTGAGTTAACAAATGCTCCTGCTGTGTTTATGGATTTAATGAATTGCATATTTCGGCCATACTTGGACAAATTTGTTGTGGTGTTTATAGATGACATCTTAATTTGTTCAAAAGATGAGACAGAACATGCTGAGCACTTGAGGATAGTTTTGCAAACTTTGAGAGGTAAGCAGCTGTATGCTAAGTTCAGTAAAAGTGAATTTTGGCTTCGGGAAGTTGGATTTTTAGGTCATATTGTTTCAGATGATGGTATACGGGTTGATCCTAGTAAAATTTTAGCCATTGTTGATTGGAAACCACCAAAAAATGTAACCGAGGTTAGAAGTTTCATGGGGCTAGCTGGGTATTATCGGCAGTTTGTAAATGGATTTTCTATAATTGCTGCTCCTATGACTAGACTACTCTGAAAGGATGTTAAATTTGAATGGACGGAAGAATGTCAACAGAGTTTTGAAGAATTGAAAAAGTTATTAACTAAAGCACCAGTGTTGGTACAACCCGAATCAGGTAAAGAATTTGTGGTGTATAGTGATGCTTCTCAAAATGGCTAAGGATGTGTACTTATGCAAGAAAGAAAAGTGGTGGCTTATGCTTCGAGACAGTTAAAATCTCACGAAAGGAATTATCTGACTCATGATTTGGAATTGGCTGCTATAGTGTTTGCTTTGAAGATTTGGCGACATTATTTGTATGGTGAAAGGTGTTGAGTATATACCGACCACAAAAGTCTTAAGTACTTGATGTCACAAAAAGACTTGAATTTGAGACAACGAAGATGGTTGGAGTTATTGAAAGATTACGAGCTTGTTAGTGATTACCATCGGGGAAAAGCGAATGTGGTTGCTGATGCTTTGAGCAGAAAGTTGTTATTTACTTTGAAAGCTATGAACACTCAGTTAAAGGAATCAGAAGATGGTTCGATTCTAGCAGAGTTAAGAGCAAGACCAATGTTTTTACAAGAGATTTGTGAAGCTCAGAAAAATGATCAAGATTTGCAAGCCAAGAGAAAGCAGATGAAGCTGATACGGGATCAGATTTCAAAATCGGTTCTGATGGTTGCTTGATGTTTAAAAACCAGATTTCTGTACCAAAAAATGATGAGTTGATTTAAAAGATTTTGCATGAAGCACATAATGGTTGTTTGGCGGTTCATCCAGGCAGTACGAAAATGTATAATGACTTGAAGAAAATCTACTGGTGGAGTGGAATGAAAAGAGATATTTCTGAGTTTGTATCAAAGTGCTTAGTTTGTCAACAAGTGAAAGCTGAAGACCAAGTCCCTTCGGGATTCCTCCAGCCTATCATGGTTCCTGAATGGAAATGGGATTGGATTACTGTGGATTTTGTATCAAGGTTGCCATTAACTACAGGGAAGAAAAATGCCATCTGGGTAATAGTTGACAGACTGACTAAATCGGCTTATTTTATTCCGGTACATATAGATTATTCTCTTAATAAGTTGGTTGAATTGTATATCCGTGAGATTGTTAGACTTCATGGAATACCTTTGTCAATCATTTCGGATAGAGATCTAAGATTTACTTCACGGTTTTGGCAAAAGTTGCAAGAGGCATTAGGTACGAAGTTAAATTTCAGCACTGCCTTTCATCCACAAACTGATGGACAATCAGAGAGAGTAATTCAGATTCTTGAAGACATGTTCAGATGTTGCGTATTGGAATTTCAAGGTAGTTGGGAAAGATACCTACCGTTGGTAGAATTTGTTTATAATAATAGTTATCAGATGAGTTTGAAGATGGCACCTTATGAAGCATTGTATGGTCGTAAATGTCAGACGCCATTGTATTGGACTGAACTCAAGGAAAATCAGATTTATGGAGTTGATCTAATAAAAGAAACCGAAGAAAAGGTGAAAGTGATTAGAGATTGTTTGAAAGCTGCTTCAGATAGACAAAAATCTTATGCGAATTTGAAACGAAAGGAAATCAAGTTTCATGTTGGTGATAAGGTATTTTTGAAACTGTCTCCATGGAAGAAAGTCCTTAGATTTGGACGGAAAGGCAAGTTAAGTCCGCGTTTTATTGGACCGTATGAAGTAATTGAAAGAATTGGACCAGTAGCTTATCGGCTAGCATTACCACCTGAATTACAGAAGATGCATGATGTGTTCCACGTATCTATGCTACGTCGGTATCGTTTGGATCCCTCACATATAATTTCACTGACAGAAATTGAACTACGACTGGATATGACTTACGAAGAAGAACTGATTAAGATTTTAGCTCGAGAGGTCAAGCAACTAAGAAATAAAAGTGTCACTCTCGTGAAAGTATTGTGGCAAACGAATGGGGTAGAAGAGACTACATGGGAACCTAAGGAAACTATGAGAAACCAATACCCACACCTGCTTATCGGTAAGATTTTCGAGGACGAAAATCCTTAAAGGAGGGAGAGTTGTAATATCCCGAATTAGGGCCTAATCGGATAGTGGTTTTGTGACCACAAATCCAATATAGAATTAATTATTTTATAATTATTTTGATGTTTATGATATGATTGTATGATTGTGTGAAAATTTCATGATGAAATCCTATGCCTAAAGTGCTTAAATTGAAATTAGGGACTAAATCGAATAATTTGCAAAATTTGCATTCTAGGAGTTTTTAGTATGAAATTGCTTTAGAATATTAATGAGGAGGCCTTAAATAGAAATTTGACCAATTTCTAAGTCTATGGACAAAAATTGGACATGGATGGAATTTATGGAAAGTTTAGTAGTAAGGGCATTTTGGTCATTTAGTTATTAAAATGAATTAAAAACATAATTAAGAGCCAATTTTGTCCATCTTCTTCATTAGGCCGAATTTTCAAGGGTTCTCCATAGCTAGGGTTTGTTTCAAGCTTTCAAGCTCCATAGTGAGTGATTCCAAGCCCTGTTTTTAACGTTCTTTACGTTTTTGGAATTCCGGTAGCTCGATTTAGCTTATGCTAGCAATAATTTGACCTAGGGTTCATATTTGGAAAAATACCCATAGGTTAAATTTGTGTATTTTGGTGTTTTATGATAGAATATGAGCCTTTAAATTATGTTAGACAACTTGTGCTACTCGGTTTTAAGCAAAAACGACTAAAAGGGCTTAATCGGTAAAAATACCTAATAGTCATAAGTACATGTTAGAGTGTTAATTTGATGTTTCCATAGAAGGGAAAAATGATCAGCATGTCGTAAAACATAAGAATAAGGGATGAAGTTTAATTCCCGAGCCTAGGGGAAAAAGTGTAATTATGCAAAAGTTTAGGGGCAAATATGTAATTTTTCCAAAGTTCGTATTAAATGCTATTTTGATGAATGTATGTATTAAATAAGATTAATTTGGCATTACAGATCAAGAGAAACGAGATTCAAGTTGCGATCGAGGGAAAAATAAAGTTTACGAAGAATAGATTCGATTACTAATATTTTGTATCGAGGTAAGTTCATGTGTAAATGTAGTAACATAATTGTCATTTTGAGCAATTTAATATTGTTTATATGATATGATGCTTATTATTATCATGAAATATTATGTTTTGTGGTTATTGTTGAATAATATGTAATTATGTGAATTACTTGATGAGTATGAACTATCACCGAGTATCGGTTTTGATATTTCGTGGAATACGACAAAGATGTGAGATTGAGGAAAAAGCCCGCTTGAACCTTAGGAATAGATTAGAATACAAGTGACATGTCACTAGGATACTTGAGTTCCAAACTCGTTGAGTTGAGTTTGAGTTCGTGAGATGTAACTAGGCATCCGAACACGTTGAGTTGAGTCCGAGTTCACTTTTGGATGTGAACGCCCGAGCTCGTTGAGTTGAGTCCGAGTTCACTTATGGGCGGGTTACATGGTAGCTGGGCTACATAAGTTTCGCAGGCTATTGAGTTTGTCTAGCTGCGGGTATGGTACTTACGTTCATGAAATCTGTGTATTCGAATTATATTCCGATGTGTTCAACGGGTGAATCTTAAGTGAATGAGAAGAATTCCTAAAACGAAGGTGATATATTGGTAAGTGTGGTGAATGAGAAAATTTGATAGGTATGTGCTTAAATCTTCGGGTTGAGAACTTGGTATGATGAAATCGTAGAAAGATATTAAATGCAAATGATGTTTTATGTGGAATTGCATGATTATGTTACTTGCTATTTGCATGTGAACTTACTAAGCATTTGTGCTTACTCCCTCCTTTTTATTCATTGTAGTTGTTGACAAGCCGGCTTGAGAATCGAGATAGGTCGAAGATTCATCCACACTATCCGAAGGCCTAAATTGGTAAAATGGCTTGTGTATTTTGAATGTGGCATGTATGGAAAAATACTTACTTTGAGTAAATGATCTTATGATATGGCTATGGTTTGGCAAGAAAAGGGTTTGTAAGTGATTAGCCATTGGAATGGCCAATCTAAGTCATATTTGATGTTATGTATGTTTAAAATGTTGTTTAGTCCATGAAAATCTATAGTAAAGTAAAATTTGCCATAAAATAGAATCTGATAGCAGCAGTGATGTAAATTTTAAAAATCACTAAAAATAGTAGAAATGGAATTAAATGATGAGTAAGTTATGAAATTGAATATTGATGAGTATATTTTCATATCGATGGAACAAAATAGGTATATGAGTTATATTTTTTGAGATATTTAAGTTTTGATGGAACAGGGTTAGAGTGATATCTGTATCTCCTATTTTGACTTTAAAAATTCACTATAAATTGTACAAAAATAATTAGGAGTTTTATCTTACATGTATGAAATCCTTATTTCGTCTTGTTTTATAAGAAATAAACGGCATAGTTATTGAAACTCTGTCCAAGGAGATATTTTATTCGTAAAACACAGGGGTCAGAGTAGTTGAACACTGAAATAAGGGAGACTTTAACTAATAAACTGTACTAATTGGCTCCACCAAATATTCTAGAAACAAATTAGTAAATAGATATATGAGCCTAGTTTCTAGAAAAAATTATATAATTTGATTTCGAGTTTCGAAACTCGAGATATGAATTTTTAAGCGACTGACCCTGATTGCCAGCTTGACTGGAAATTTTAAAAGTAAATTGTTTGAGCTGTTTAAGTAATGAATTAAGCCTGTTAACACCTCGTATTCGAGTTCGGCGACAGTCTTGGGTATGGGGTATTACATAGACTCACACATGCTACATTAGTCCTAGGACCGACTAAATCATAGCTCTGATACCAATAAAATGTAACAACCCTAACCCGTCTCCGTCACCGAATTAGGGTTACGAGGTATTACCAGTCAAAAACACAAATTAAAACGATCACATACATGTACTTGAATTTTAATAGTCAATTTAATCTCTACTACCACATAACTGATTATACTTTTAATTTAAACTCATAATACATATAGATAAATAGACTTCATTACACTTTAGTCGCATACTATAACCAAACACAAATGGATTACACGAAATGTACTACTTATAATCATTTGATAAAGATCATATCATTTTCGGTATTCATTTAATATTAAGTTAAACATTTATACATCATATAAAACACATATAATTTTCATAATAGTAATTGAAAAAAGTTACTATTCATTTGGTTAATTTTCATCTTATTAACGAATATGCACATACTTATCATCATTTTTCCTTCCAACTTTATTTCATCACAAACAAATATATAACCGCACATGGAAACATGTATAAATGTTTTATAATTTGCATTTTCTAAACACATCATTAAGCCATTTTCAAACATATAACATTTATCACATAGACCATTCATGTATAATATATATAACATCATAACCAAAAGTGAGCTCAAACCATAACCAAAGTATGACTGAAATTATCATGGAGATTAAGCAATTTTCGCATGGCTTAAGTTATACATATTCAAAGTCGAACAAAATACATATTAGGCTATACATGCCATAAGTTCGAAAATAGACTTTTAAAAGTACTGAAGGTTGACGATATGTGGATGACTTCGATGACGATCCCCGAGCTCATAACTTACAACCAAAATCTAAAAAACAGAGTAACAAAAACACCCAGAGTAAGCTAACTTAGCTTAGTAAGCCTTAAGAAAATTCAACAACTCAAATGAATAATCAAAAACATTTCAAATAAGTCGAGTTGTACCATTAATATTATACTTTAACACAAATAAGTTACCTTGGCGAATGTTAATATTTCTCATTTAGCATAGTATTATTCAACTATTCATTCCCAAAATAACACTATCTCAATTATGCTTACATTCAAACATATATACTCATGAATTAAACTCAACTTTATAAACCAACATCATTCATTTGGCCGATTATAGAAAATCAAATATAATATCACATATATACACACCTATTTGGTCGAATAATCAAGATCCAATATATCATCTCATAATTACTTACTTGTATGGCCAAATACACATGGTTCATTATATCATCACATATGGCCGAATATACAAGTACAATATACCATCATATATGACCGAATATACAAGTACAATAAAACATCACACGTAGTCAAATATTCAAGTTTAATATAACATCACATGTGGCCAAATATACAAGTTCAATACATCATCACATATGTACATACCTATGTGGCCGAATATACAAGGTCATTTAGATCAACCTACTTGTTAAATTTCCACATCAATGTGAAGTCTTATAGACATAGACTTGAAAATAAATCACTGGTATAAAACCTGCTAGGCATAAGCCTGAATCACACACCAGCACAAGGCCTGCTAGACCCAAGGTCTAATATTTATTCACCAGCAATAAGCCTGCTAGGCACAAAGCCCGATCAAATTCACCAGCACAAGGCTTGCTAGGCTCAAAACTCGAATATCACTATTATAAAGTCATTCCATAAATAGTTCATACAAACTTTCAGAGGTTTTAACTCAGTCGAATAAAACTCAACCATGTTAATTTAATGTTAAACCACATTTGGCTACCCTACTATACAACTATAAAATTCAAATCATCATAGTAAACCATTTTATATTTGAAATAAATGATGTTTAATTGCTTAAAGACTTACCTTGGATATCGATGAACGTTATAAATCAACTATTCGATTATTTTTGCTTTTCCCTGATCCAAGTTCGATTTCTTTTGTTCTTGATCTATATAATTCCAAATTAACCTCATTTAAACACAATTTCATTCAATTTAATCCAACAACACATAAATGGGAAAATTACCATTTTACATCTGATATTTCATACTTTTACAAATTAGTCCTAATTGCACAAAACACAAAATACAAAAAATCTAACCGCATCATAGTTTGGTTGAATCTTTCTTATGCTCATACTAATCTATATATTTCATTTATTTTTCATTTTAGCACTTCATTTTATTATTTTTGCAATTTAGTCCTAATAATTCAAAATCATTAAAAACTCCAATACAAAACATATTAATCCAAATCATATCTTTCATAATTTATCATCAAACATCACAAAACATAAATATTTATCAATGGCATAACTCAAAATATTCACCAAAATCAAAAATTCAAGCATGGTTCTGGTAGTACTCGAAGCAACGATCTGAAAAAAGTAAAAATTATCAAAAATCGAAACCAAACTGACCTTGAATCAAGCTTGAAATTAGCCGAAAATCAAAAAACTCTTGTTTCTTTTTCTTTTATCAATTTTCGGTGATGATATATATAATGAATATAATTTTAATTTATGTTTTAATATAATATATGTTAACATACAAAATATTTTACTTATTTATCCTTTAATAATAAAATAGAAAACAATTATAAACATGGGCACCACCTTCCATCACAAAGGCTTACGGTTTATTTTCAACATAAACACTCCAATTAAAAAAGCCACTAACAATTCAGCCCTTATGCTTTAAACTATCAAGTTTTCAATTTATGCGATTAAGTCCTTTTATTAAATTAAGCATACAAACAATCATATTTTTATACGAAACTTTCACACATGCAAATTCACATATAATGAACACGAAAAATAATATTTAAATATTTTTGACTCAAATTCGTGGTCTCGAAACTATCGTTTCGATTAGGGTCTAAATCGGACTGTTACAAAATAAACGATACGTGAGCTGATAACAAAGTGAGGGCGTCAACTTCATAAACTCCAGCTACACGTTTTCCTAAAGCTATTTGATTTGTTGGCCATTGATACTTATTACTCGTGACCCACTTGATGATCTCTTAAGCCTCATTATAAGACTGAGAAAAAATTGTACCTTTCGTAGAAGCATCTACCATCAATCTTGTATGTGCATTGAGACCATTATAGAATGTCTCCAAATGGATACAATGAGAAATCCCATGATTAAGAAACTTACGAAGTAACTCTTTGAATCACTCCCAAGCCTCATACGAAGACTCATCGTCCAATTGTTGGAAAGTTGGGATCTCGTTCCTTAACTTAACGTTTTTGCTAGGCGGGAAATACTTAACTAAAAATCTCTATGCTAATTCTTGCCATGTAGATATGGAACTTGATGGCAATGAATTGAGCCATGCTTGTGCTCAATCTCACAACGAATACGGAAACAACTTCAACCTCAATGCGTCTTCAGTCACACCTACTATCTTGAATGAATCACTCACCTCCATAAACAATCGAAGGTGGAGATGTGGATCTTCTGTGGGCATACCACTGAATAGGCCTACCATTTGGAGCATTTGAAGCATCACTGGTTTCAATTCAAATTGGGTTGCCTCAATATCTGGCCTTCTAATTCCTGTATTTAACTCACTAAAAAGTGGAACAGCATATTGTCTGATGTATCGATCCCCATCATCGGCAATGAGGATGGGATTTCGTACATGATCGGCTTCATTACCTAGGTCTTGATTCTGATTTCCAAAGTCCATCTCAACTTGTCTTTGAGCTGTTCGTTCACTTCTTATTTGTTTGAAAGTTTTCTCAATTTCAGGGTCTACAGGGAGTAAATCAATAATCCGATCTATGCTCATAAACACCTAAAAATAAATCACAAAATTAAAAAGAATAAGTTATTAATGCTGGAAATAAACCAAATTGGAAGTAAATAATTTCACAAAAAAATGACTATGGAAACAGTTTACAATCCCTTGTAACAGTGCCAAAAACTTGTAAAGCGTAGGTTTGTGCAAGTGTACACACTCGTTATCAAGTAATAAGTAAGTATTGAGTTATCGTCTCCACAGGGATTGTATTTATGTTAAATCACTTAATTGTAAAATTATATTAACAACTTGGTAAATAAAAACACAATATGATTGAGAAGTGATGATTAAAATTAAATATATTAAACTAAGTGCAATTATTCCCAATGAAAATTATCCTAAATATGCAAACTATATGAATGAAATAGATTCTAGCAAAATTAAACACAATTTGCAACAATTATAACATAAAAAAACTAGGACAATTACTTTAATTAAAGTCAATTTATTATCAACATTGTTAATAACATTCAAAAAAACATTCCATGGCAACTCGATCTTTCATGAGTTTAGAAACCACATCAGGTCCTTTCAGAATCCTTTACTTAGCAAATATGCATTTTATTGATCCTTATCTACTAAGGGCTTCTTAGCATTTGTGCGGGGTAACAGAGACGTGTTAGGTTTCAAACAGTTTAGTCACACAAATCGAACAACTATGCAGATAATAGAGCTTGGTTAGAGTTGTTATGCAACCTGTAATTTAATTGGGTTAGGATCTAAATTGAGCATGCACATTTCAATTATGTGTCCACTAGCCATCGTCTGGTTAGGATTGCTCAACTAATTTAGGTGCATTTCAATCATGTATGAACGGAATACAGAGTTGATTTTAATTGAAAATATCATCGATTGAGGCACAAACATTATAAGCATGAATCAAATAAATATTATTTAATTAGAGCAATCATTCTAGCTTAAATAAATTAAGCTAACATTGTTGTAACAAGAAAAAAGAACACATAGCAAACATTTTCAAATTAAATCAAAGAAAAGAAAGATTAAACCCAAATCAAAGTGGCTGTCACCCAAGACTCTGACTGACGAGGCTCATTCGCTTTTCTCCTTTTCTGATGGTTCTCCAAGCTGGCCCACCAAGGGCTCTTTAAGAGGCTTAATTACTAAAATCTCTATGAATATATGATGCTAGGCGTGGGGAATGGAAAATACTAAAGAGAATTGAGAGAAAAGAGAGAATGATGAGGGATGAGGGATGATTAGAGTGGTGAGATGAAGTCTTATTTATAGGTGAAGAGAGGAGAGTAGTTTGCTAAAAATAGAGAGGTTTAGTCTCTTCAAGCTTCTTCAATGAGTGGTCGGCCATGATTAGTGGATTACGAGTTGAATTTTGCTTGATTTTTAAGTAATTTAAATGCCATAATAACTCAGGATTGAGACTCAGTCAAATGTAAATCTTCGGGAAAATCTCTAATTTCTTCAACATTGCAAGGACCTTGTGTAGTTAAACCAAAAAAGTGGTTTATGTGGACAGCCATGTGTAGCCAAAATTCGATTGACTTGTTCTTCAATTTGGACGGTTTTTGTAATCCAGCAAAGCTATCAAACTTGTCTAAAATAAATAAAAAAATTAAAGGACCAAAGAATAAAATAATTAATTAATTAGAACCCAAATTATTAATGAAATATTTTACAATGAATTATTAAATATAAATTTATATTTTATTATTTAATGTAATCATGCATGGCCCATTTTATGTCTTAAAAATATAATATGTTCAAATAAATATAAAATAAGCCATTTTATGCATGAAAACTATATAATAAAGCAGAAAATCCCATTTTAATAATTTTTATGTCCTAATTTCATATTTTAACATATTTCATTAATTTATTAAACAATTACTTAGTTTAAGTAAAAAGGAGATAAATTGCATAGGAAAAATCCCATATATTTTTCAGTTTACACATGTAATGCTTAGTAAGTTTGTAATGCACAAACAAAACTTACCATATCACCTTATAAACTTAAAAATCAACTTGAAAATATCCAATATGGCTTGATATTAGCCTAAACAACAACAACAACCTATCAAGTTAGCAAATGACATAGCATAGCAAATCATCTCATAGTATAGTAGCTTTTATTCATTTTACTTCAAAGCATTCATACTTTCAAGAAATGGTTGAACATATTTCAATCATTAACAACTTATACGTTTTCATACTTTCATAATACAACTTACTGAAGCATTTGTCGAACCTTCCCTTTTCATGCCCATTGAACCACTAGAATAATATCAGATATGCGAGAATCTCGTACACTAAGTGCCCACATGTGGTCGAAACCACTACTAACTCATATCTTATATCAATGCTCTTTCTCGAGCCATAAATGGGTCTGCTTACACAAGCTGTCAGTCAAGGCGTAGCTACACGGTGCTGATCACACAAGTTGTCAAGTAACCGCAACACATACTGAAAAGTCAGCCACCGGTAGGACGTACGAGACCAGCACCCAAAACACAATAATCCCTAATGACATGTCGTTTGTATCCTATATATTCCTAAGGTTCAAACGAGGTCCAAAAGTCACCGAAACTTTGTTGGATATTTCTGTAGAGTTGTAATACCAATAATATAACATAAAAACAATTAAATCAAACATAATTCAATGCTAATTAAATATACGAACTTACCTCAATCACAAATGAAAAATTACAATCGATTAATCAAATACTTTTTCTTTTCCCGGATCTAAATCCGTACATTGCTTTTCTTGATCTATATAACCAAATTTAACTAATTCAAACTTCATTCTATTCGACTTAATCCAAAAATCATGTTTTGGTAAAATTACAGTTTTTCCCCTAGAATTTTGAATTCAATACAATTTAGTCCCTAGGTTATAAAAATAAAAATTCATGCAATTTAGGCCACACCCATACTAGCCGAATATCACTTAGGCCCTTAACAATCCTTACATTTCATTTATTTCATAATTTCACCAAGAAAAATTTTCTATTTTTCAATTTAATCCCTAATTGACAAATTCATCAAAATTTCCTTTACAAAAGTTGTTCAACTATTATCAAACTTTCATTTTCATCCACCAAACATAAAAAAAACTAGCATTCATTTATAGTAAAACCCTAGACTTTTAATAATTTTGCAAACTAGTCTCTGAGCTAGCTAGACTAAGCTACAACGACTTCAAAAAATTAAAAACATTAAAAACAGGACAAAAAATCATACCATAAAAGATTTGGAAGGTTGGAAAAATGTTAAGGCTTCTCTAATGGCTTTTTCTTGTTAAATTTTCGGCAAGAAGATGAATGAAGAAGAAAATTTGCTTTGTTTTACTTAATTTAGATTTTATTTACTAAATTACCTATATAACCTTTTATATTAACCATTAATTCACTTAATAAAGTCTCCATATAAGTCAAGTAGCAATTTAATTGCAACATAAAACCCTCAACCATTTAATTTCATAGCTATTAAATCTCTTTTGCTTATAGAACTAAAGTTTTGTACCTTTCGCAGTTTATCCTTTTTATCAAATTGAACATGCAAACGATAAAATTTCTTCACAAAACTTTCATTTGACACTAGTAACATGTTGTAGACATTAAAATATAATAAACTAATTTTTTGACATCAAATTTGTGGTCCAAAACCACTATTCTGATTTCACTAAAAACGAGCTATTACATCAGGTACCTTCGAGACTGTTACAGCCAATGATGATACCGGAGTTGAAATGGGATAGAGTTACTATAGATTTCATATCGGGGTTACCCCTATCTTTGAAAAAGAAAGATGCTATTTGGGTTATCGTCGACTATTTAACGAAGTACACATATTTTATTCCGATACGTACAAATTTCTCACTTGACAGATTAGCTGAGTTATATATTTCAAAAATTGTCAGATTACACAGAGTGCCAGTCTCCATTATTTTGGATAAAGATCCACGATTCACATCTCGATTCTAGAGAAAGTTACAGGATTCTCTAGGTACACGATTGCATTTTAGCACTTCATTTCACCCTCAGACCGATGGTCAGTCTAAAAGTGTGATTCAGGTTGTCAAAGATATGCTTTGTTTTTGTATTTTATAGTTTGAAGGCAATTGGGAGAAATATTTGTCGTTAGTCGATTCGTGTATAATAATAGTTTTCAGTCGAGCATAAAAATGACACCTTATGATGCTCTGTATTGTTGTAAATGTCGAACTCCGTCATACTGGACTGAGCTCAGTGAGGGAAAGATACAAGAGGTTGATTTTGATTTGCGAGACAGAGGAAAAAGTGAAAGTGATCCGATATAGTTTGAAAGTAGCTTCAGATTGTCAAAAATCGTATGCAGATCTTAAATGTAAAGATATAGAGTTCCAAGTCAGTGACAGAGTATTGTTGAATGTATCGCCCTGGAAGAAAATTCTTCAGTTCGGTTGAAAGGGAAAGTTGAGTCCACAATTTATCGGGCCATACGAGATTACTTAAAGAATTAGACCTGTTGCATACCGGTTAATTTTACTGTCAAAGCTTGAAAGGATTCATAATTCCTTTTATGTATCTATCTTAAGATGGTACCGATCTAATCCTTCACATGTTATCTATTCGATGGATGTCGAGAATTCAGCCTGATATGACATACAGTGAAGAACCTATCAAAATTCTGGCACGAGAGGTGAAAGAATTGAGAAATAAAAACATATCTTTAGTAAAAGTTCTCTAGCAACGACATAGAATAGAGGAAGCCACTTGGGAACTCGAGGAAGCTATGAGAGAGCAATATCTGAACCTCTTTTCTAGTATGATTTTTGGGGACAAAAATTCCTTACGGGGAGAGTTGTAACAGCCCGTTTTAAGTAAAATTAGAACAGTGGTTTTTGAACCACAAATCTGAATTCAAAAAAATTATTTTATTATTATTTTACGGTCTACAACATGATAGCATTACCATATAAAAATTTCGTTAAGAAATTTTACCGTTTACATGTTCAATTTGATAAAAAGGACTAAATTGCTTAAAGTGCAAAAGTTGAGTTCTATTAGATAATGATATTAAATAGCTATAGAAATTTAAATTAGAGGTCCTTATATGCTAATTAGCTCATTAATGAGTTAGTGGAAGATATTCGTTTGGGATTATTGACATTTGGTTGAAATTAAAAGGTTAAAAGGTTAATTAGGTAAATTAGTTAATAATGATATAATAACCAAAACAAATTAAAAGATATCATCTTTAATTTGTTTCTCCAACCAAAACTTCAAAGAGAAGAAGCCATTTTTCAAGACCTAGGTTCGACCAACCTTTCATTGTCCAATTAAGTACGATTTTTCTCCCATTTTTAATGATTTCTATGTTTTTGGAATCGTTGTAGCTTAATCTAGCTATCTCGGGGACTAATTTGCAATGTTTTTAAAGTATTAGGGTTTTTCCATTGATGACCATGCTTGCGTTTTGATGTTTGATGATAGAAAATGAATGGTTGTTGTTGGATACACAACTTTTGTTAAGGAATTTTTAGTGAATTTTTCAAATATGGATTAAATTGAAAAATGTGATAAATTCATAATTAAATTTGTAAATTTATGAAATATGTGGGCTGCTATAAGTGTGTATATAGTTTGGCTAGGCTTGGGTAGGGGTAAAATTGAATGAATTTTATTTTACGAGCCTAGTGACTAAATTGCAAAGAATTAAATGTACATGGGTAAAATTGTAATTTTGCCAAAATTACATCTTGTCAAACCTTGTACGAAGTTAGATTGAGGCAAATAGAAGATCTCTGATTAGTCACCTGTGTATCTACGTACACTCGTCGAGGTAGGTTCGTGTGACAGCCCAAAATTGACCCTAGTCGGGAAGTGATTTCGGGACCACAAAACCGAGTTATAAAAATAATTAATTGCTATGTTCTATGTTTATTATGTGTGTGTACATGCATATGTGGAAGTTTCATTCCCTAATTTTTCCAATTGCATGAGGAATTATTAAATAGGGATCAACATGAGACATGGTGAAATATGATAGGCTAATTTTAAAGGGCTTATTAGTGCATGTCAACACAAGGGTGGACTTGCATGTCAAATTGCCCAATTCCCTTATAGTGGCCGGCCAAGATGGATTGATGATGGGCAATATATTTGTTGAATTTGATATTATAATAAGAAATTGGGTTATTGGAGTTATAATGAATAAAAGAAAGAATAAAAGAAAAAAGAAAGGTAATGAAAACAAAGCTTGTATCCTTGGTTCTTCTTGGCCGATTGTAAAGAGGAAGATAGGAGGGAAACATTCGGTCACTTGAAGCTTGAGAAGGTTAGTAAAAATTTTGTTAGTTTTTGAAATTTTAAGTTTAGTTTAAGTCAATTAGCTAGTTCCATATTAGCCCATTTGAAAACTTGGAATTTTAGATGTTGGTTTGAGCTTTCGGTTGTGGTTGTCAAGGGAGGAAATGAGATTTTGTTTGTCTTCAACAATTGATTGGTATATAAGTGTTAAATGTGAGAAAATTTTGTTTGGGTAATTGTAATAAATAATTAGAGGCTTAATTATCAAAAGGTTTCGGTTTTGATATTATTTTTATAAGCATAATTAGTTCAATTTGATAATAAGGTATGAGGTGATAAGTAAAATTTTCATGGTGGTTTAGGTTTAATGACATTCGGCTATGGTATTTGACAATGGTAAATTTTGTTGTTTCATGATAAAGATAGATGAGTGTTTGAGCTATACAAATAATCATATGTGAGCAATGGGTGCTAAAGGGAAAGGAATCGACTACCTTATTATGTACCAAGGCCGAATGTGTACTTGAATTAGGAAGTTATTGAGTAATGTTTGTACCTTAAGTGATAGAATAGAGTGAATTCTTGGAATGTGATATGTGTGAATTATATGTTAAATTAAGGTTTGCTAAGCTAGCTATTAAGGTGAAATGCAAATGTTAGTATTTGATTTGGTAATAATCTGCTTGGGGACAGCAGCAGTAAGGTGATTTTGGAAAATCGCCATAATTTGTAGGAGTTGAATTAGAAGCTGAGTAAATTATGTCATTAAAGCTTGAAGAGTCTATTTTCTTACAAAAGAAACTATAAGAACTAAAGAGTTACCGATCTTGAGATATTTGAAGTATTGTGGGGCTGAGTCAAAATGACTACTAGATTCCCTGTTCTGTTTTTAGGAAATCATTATAAATTGTACAAAAATGATTATAAGATAAAATTTATATGCTTAAACTCCTTAATGAGTCTAGTTTCAAATGAAATCAAATACAACATATTTAGAATTCTGTAAAATGAGAAATTTGATTCGTAGTGAAGAGTGGTCAGATTAGTCAAACAGTGAAACAGGAGAAACTTTAAGAAAAATCTGGTATTGATTGGCCAAGCCTAAAATTCTGAAAGTTTTATGGATGGAAGATATACGAGTCTATATTCAGGGAAAATTAACGGCAAGTGATTTTGAGTTTTGTAGCTCCAGTTATAAATAATTTAGTGACTGCTGCTCAGGGAAAACAGCTCGTAGTGAATATGTGATTTTGTTGTAAACATTAATGAAAATTTGCTAATGAATTATTTATTGATTTTTATAAAGCTTACTATAATCTATGTGTGTGAAAGTCGAATCAATTTATATATTATTCCGAAAGTAATACTTGAATAGTCGATTAATGACTATTTTAAAATTTGTTGAACTTAAGCTCAAGAGCAAAGGGGAACTAAATCCGATAAAGGGAAGAAAAAAGTAATTGAACAGCCATTGAAGTCGTTCGACAACATCCGAGGTAAGTCTTCGAGGAATGACCCTACTTGAATTATATTGAAATGATTAGTCATCCTATGATGGATAGTCAAATGTGCATAGAGACTATGTTATAAAGCCAATTGAAATCATGCTCTTTGTGTGTGGCTATTGAGCCGAAATTGGAAAGGTTTAATAAATGCTTTGTGTTTGAGCCTTCGTAACGAAAGTGAAATATGGATGTGTCATGATTGTTGATATATATGTGCATGAGCATTTGAATTTTATCCAGGCTAAGTCCCGAAGGCAATTGTGCTAGTGATTTTATCCGGGCTAAGACCCGAAGGTATTTGTGCGAGTTGATATATCCGGGCTAAGACCCGCAGGCATTTGTGCGAGTTGATAAATCCGGGCTAAGACCCGCAGGCATTTGTGCGAGTTGATATATCCGGGCTAAGACCCGCAGGCATTTGTGCGAGTTGATATATATCCGGGCTAAGACCCGAAGGCAATTGTGCAAGTTGATATATCCGGGCTAAGACCCGAAGGCATTCGTGCGAGTTGCTATGCCCGGGTTAAGACCCGAAGGCAATTGTGCTTGTGGTAATATCTGGCTAAATTCCGAAGAAACTTGGGTATGAATGTGAGCGTTTTGTGCTGTAATAAATTCAATTAATACGTTCAACAAACCCAAACGATAAGGTATGTTTGCATGTGATTCGGAAAAGTCGATTCGTTTTAAGTAGTATTCGTTCAATCGACTAACGAACTTTTGGGCTTTTATATGGGTTGATACCTTGTGTGTGTATATATGTTGACGAATTGTGAAGTAAGCATGATTATGAGAATGTGTATTAATAAAGTGATTCATTTAGCTATGTGAATGTAATACTTTAGTCAAAGCCGATTTCATTACTTGAAACTTACTAAGCTTTAAAATGCTTACCCCATTGCTTTGGCTCTCTATTTTATAGATTTTGTTCGTTAGCTATCGGATTCGGGATCATCGAAGTCGAAGTCATCCACGCTATCAAAGCTCTTTTGGTACTCTTTTACTTGAACTCTGGATATGGCATGTATAGGACTACCCCTTGTTGTTTTAAGCACTTTTTGTGATGTATGTGTGTACAGCCATGCGAAAATGGCTTGTAGAAGTGGAGTATGGCATTAGACCATTTGTGTTTATGTATGTATATATGGTTTCATGATGTGACTATGGTTTGGAATGGAAGTGTTGGGCAAATGATCAGCCATTGGAATGGCTAAATATGATCATATGTGGACCTATGTATGACAAAACCCTAGTTGGTCCATGGTAACCACGAAATAGGTAAAGTTTACCTTGAAAACAGATGCTGACAGCAGCAGTGGTGTGGATTTGAAAAATCACAAAAATTTGTAGGAATGGAATTAAATAGTGAATAAATTATGTAATCGAACCTTGATGAATCTATTTTCATATGAAAGTAACGAAACAATCATATGAACAGTACATTAAGAGATATTAAAGTTCTCGTGAAACAGGGCCAGAACGGTTTCTGGATCTCCTGTTTCGACTTTGAAAATTTACCATAAATTAACCAGAGATAATTAGGAGTCATACCATATATCTATAGATTCCTCTCTGAGTCTAGTTTCTATAGAAACAAACGGCATCAGTATTGGAGCCCTGTACAAGGAGATATCCAAGTCGTAATGCGCAAAGGTCAGGGTAGTCGATCCCTGTAACATGGGAGACTTTGACTAATAAACTGTACTAATTGGCCTGACCAAAAATTCTAGAAAAAAATATGTAGATGGGAATATGAGTCTAGTTTCAGGGAAAAATCACGAAACTGATTTTCAAGTTGTGAAACTCAAGATATGATTTTTAAAGCAACTATTATGCAGATTGGCAGTGTCTGGAAAATTTTTAAAAGTCTGTTAACACCTCGTGTTCGACTCCGGTGACGGTCTCGGGTTCGGGGTGTTACAGTTCGTGTAATTAAATTGTGCATTTATATGATTTAAATTGAATTATATGTTTTTGAATTGTGTAATTGCCATGTATAAGTATCGATAGCATATTCAACGACGTAAGACAACTACTGAGCCCCGTTTGAACCTTAGGAATTCGTAGGATACAAATGACATGCCATTAGGGTTACCGATTTTAGCTTGTACACCTTATCGATACTCAATTGCATGAGCTTACCATTATTTAGCTTTGAGGAGCTTACCGATTACACTCGTAAAAGCATACCGATTCTGAGCTTGTATGAGCATACATGTACAGGAAGTGACGGATTCTAGTTCAGTACACCTCGTGTGTGCTACCCATGTATCCAACGATATTCTAAATGGTTCAACAGGTACAGTTCTATTATGAGATTATTTGAGTTCAATATGAACTATTACAGGTATTTACATGAAATACATGAAAGTGATGTTACATGATACCTTGATATATGAAATGAATGATACATGTATATGAAATGTGATTACTCGTTCAATTCATCCATGTGTATTGGATTTTATATGTGATTTACATGGCTAATATTTTGATGAACATGTGTTTAGGCTTTGGGCCAAATTTGTTGGCATATGCTAGTTTACTTACCTAAATTGTGGTTAAATGATAAGTTAAATTCTATGTTATACAAACTTACTAAGCTTAAATGCTTACTCTATCTATTTTCGTGTTTTATAGTGTATCGGAAGCTTGTTCGGGTTGGAACTTGTCGAAGCTATATCACACTATCCATCGGCTCATTCGGTACTTTTGGTTGGTTATTTTCGGTTATAATGGCATGTATAGGTTGTTTTGGCTAATGTTGGCCTATATTTATTTTGTGAGATTAGTCACTTATTTGGTTTGTGTTTTGGCACATTTTGGTTTGTGCATATTTCCTTTATATGGTTGATGTGTGGTTTGGTCTATGGTTGTATGGTGAAAGGTAAAATGTTAGCTAAATGTTCATTTTATACATGTGTTTTGCGATGTGCTGAATTGATCATGAATTGGAACCTTGATATGTAAGGTATATATATCTAAATATGTTAATATTTGAAATACATTTTCTTACCAAATGGTATCTTTTGGTAGGTAAGTGACTTGGTTTGAAATGATGCAAATTAGCTTGATAAATTTTGAGTACAAATATGCATATAAGTTAGTTATACATTTTGGATATATTGAATTCATGAATACAAATGTTATAAGCTATCACCTGAGGTGCCTAAAGGCATATTGGTTGTATGTGAAGATATTATATGTTTAAATCTTCATTTTGGCTTGTATTGGATGCCTAATTATGGCTTGTTGATATGCATAATGTTGATTGTAGGTTGATACCAAATTGGGTGAGAAATATGGCTTGTAAAATGGTCTATTTTCGTCCACACAGGCAGAGACACGGGCGTGTGTATCAGCCGTGTGTGACACACGACTATGTGTCCCATGTTTCTTTTAAAGAGTGCAAGTCAGTATGTTCACACGGCCTGGCACATGGGCATATGGCTTGGCCACGTGGCACAAGTTAGTGAGTTACACAGGCACAATCATGGGCTGGGATACGACTGTGAGTCCCTATTTCGCATGTCCACATGGGCGTGCCTCTTGACTGTGTGAGTCACACCACCTGGCCACACGGCCGTGTGACCCCTACAGTGTTGAAAATTTTAAATGTTTCTGTAAAAATTTATGAGTTTTCGATTTTGTCCCGATTTGTTTCTAATGCATATTTTAGGTCTTGAGGGATCGTATAAGGGACAATATGTATGATTTTGATTGTCCTTTTCCATGAATGTTATATGATATGAAATGTTTGCATTTTCTATCTATTTGATTTATAAACTTCGGTAATGGTCCGTAACCCTATTTCGGCGATGGATTCGGGTTAGGGGTATTACAGAAGTACAATAGTTTTCTACTAAATTGTAGAGTACAGATACTTAAAAGAAATTTAATTGAGCACTTTACTATTATGAACTTACATTGACACCAATGTGAAGCAGTACAATCACGACTTTCTTTTTCCCACGATTTAAATCTAGTTGAGATATATTGTAACACCCCTCACCCATATTCAATGCCGGAATAGGGTTACAGAGCATTACCGGACTTATAACACAAATAAACATACATTTCACATACATATTCCAATGCCATGTAATCATCATTCTACATCAATCATATTGTACCTATTACGAGCCTACGAGGCCCAAAACATGCATTCAGAGTAATTCGAGACTAAATTGATAACTTATGAAATTTTAGGGAAACTTAGAAAATTTTTGCAAAATACAAGGGACACACGCTTATGTGGCCCGGCCGTATGTCTCACACGGCCAAAGACATGCCCGTGTCACAGGCCGTGTGGACATTTGAAATGGGATCACATAGCTATGTACCAGCCCGTGACTGACCCTGTGTAAGTCTCTGAGTTGGGTCACACGACCAACACACACACCCTGTTCCAGACCGTGTGCTAGGTAGTGCCAAATCTGTACGGTATACTGACTTATGCCACATGACCAAGTCACACGCCTGTGCCCTAGGCTGTGTGGAGCATACTGACTTGATTTCTATTTCAATACCAGAGGACACACGGCCATGCAATTTGACCATGTGTCACACACGGCTGAGACACACGCTCGTGTCTCTGCTCGTGTGGACAAAAATAGGCTATTTACAAAACCAATTTCCCACCCAACTTTGCATGTACCTACACCAAACCGTTTGGCACCAAAACATAGCATATATGGGCATTCATTTAACTCAACCAAGCATAAATTATCCCATTTCAATACCAACAACAACAAGTCTCACATGTACCACAAAATGCTGTTCCATTTTATAACAAATTCACATTTCCAATTCAACTAAATGGACACTTTCAAACATGCATCAATTTACCTAAACCCACAAGCATACTGATTCTAAATTCATCAACCATTTGACATCCACAATACCTATTATCAACAAGCATCACATATCCATCATTTAACACAAAACCAAAACCATATACACATATGTATACACAACCAAACCAACCAAATTAAGCCAACTCTCATAACTATATACAAAACCATAATTTAGACATTTACAAGCCAATTCAAATGACCAAAGTCATTACCAACCCATATACCAAAATCATTAAACTCCTATACATGCCATATACTCAAAATACTTAAGTTCAAAAGTACTAAAGTGATAGTAGGATAGTGTAATGAAGTCTCCGACGGTCCCCGAATCCGAGCTAGCTTTGAATTCACTATAAAACAGAAAAAACTAAACAATGTAAGCTATAAAGCTTAGTAAGTCCTTATGAAAATAATAAGCAAAACTCACCATTTAATTTTCCATTCAAAATATGCATATAACATACCACAAAATAATTAACCACAATGTTAACATGTATTCAATCATCTATATAACCATGAGCTCACTTATTTCATATGTTCGATGCATATATAGTTTCTGTACATAACTATTCTGATACATATCTATTCTTACCATTTCATATCTTCGATATACTCGTTGAACCATTTGGAATAATACAGGATACTTGGGAAACTTGCACCCTAAGTGCCAATATATATAGCTGAAGCTATCTCAATAAATCTTATCTCAATAATGCTCACTCTCGAGCTATCAACAAGACTGCTCACACAAGCTGACTAGAATCCACAACACATGTTGGATAACTCAGCCACCAGAAGGACGTATGGACCAGGACCCAAAACAATAATAACCCCTAATGACATGTCATTTGTCTCCTAATCTATTCCTAAGGTTCAATCGTGATTTTAAATGCCGAATCTTCGTTGTATAGGTCCGCAATGTCGTATTCACAATTTATGCAATATTAAAGCATTTAAAATACAATTAAAAGAAAGCTTATTACATACGAACTTACCTCGGATACAAAAATGGAGAATTCGATTAATCTGAAACTTTGTTCTTTCCCTGACCTAAATTCATATTTTGCCTTTCTTCATCTAAATGTAACCAAAATTAACTTATTTAATAATCACTCTATTCAATTTAGTCCAAAATACACATTAAGACACATTTATACTTTTGCCTCTAATATTTCAACATTTTTACAATGTAGTCCTTATTTCACAAATTCACAAATTCATGCAATTTAACCAAAACCTATGCTAGTCAAATTTCAATTAGGTCCCTAGTAGCCCATATTTTTCATTTATTTTACAATTTAACCACCAAATTTCAACATTTCACAACTTAATCCCAAATTGGACATTTTACTAAAAATCACTTAACAAATGTTGTTTATCTAACAAAAAGCATGCATTTTCTACCATTAAACATCAAAATACATCAACATTCATCAATGAAAAAAACCTTAAACCTTTAATAGTTTCACAAATTAGTCACTTGGCTAGCTAGACTAAGCTGCAAAGATCTCAACAACATAGGAATCATTAAAAACGAGACAAAAACCGTACCTTAAGGAGCAAAGATAGTGTGGTCGAATAAAAACCTAGATATGGTATTTTTCTTTCCTTAAGAAACAACAACGAAGAAGATGAATGTGCTAAATTTTTGTTTTGTTTTAATTAATTAATTTAATTTACTAAATACCAAAATTAACCTTATTACTAATTCAAAATTTCAATTATGCCAAGCCATTAACATCCACTATCTAAATAATGGGCTATTTACCTCATAAGGACCTTCACTTTAAGTTTTTATAGCTATTAGACACCTTTTGCCATTAGAACACAAGTTTTACACTTTACGCGATTTAATCTTTTTTATCAAATTAAACACTCAAATGATGAAATTTATGAACGAAACTTTCACACAATCATTTTATAATGCTGTAACTATTAAAATAATAATAAAATAATTATTTTAACTTCAGATTTGTGGTCCCAAAACCACTATTCTGATTTGACTAAAAACGGGTTGTTACATATATCTTGATCTTAATAAACAAATTCAACCAATTTAATAACTATTATATTCAATTAAATTCAATTCAAATTCACATGTTTTCAAAAATTACACTTTTGCCCTTATACTATTGATTTCATTTAAATTAAGTCCTTAGTTTACAAGAATGGAAATTCATGCAATTCAACCCCAATCTATCATAGCCGAATATCAATTAGGTCCCTAGCAAGCTTTATATTTGCTTAATTTCACAATTTCACCATGTATAATTTTTCTATTTTTCAATTCAATTCCTATTTGACAATTTCATCAAAAATCACTTAACAAAATTTGTTTAACTATCAACAACTAACCATTTTCTTCCATAAAACACCAAAACTCTTGAACACTAATTAATAGAAAAACCCTAATAGTTTGATACTTTCACAAATTAGTCCTCGGGCTAGCCAAATTTAGCTATAAAGATCCTGAAAACATAAAAATCATTAAAAGCAAGACAAAATCTACTCACATGTAAGCAAAAGAGTGATGGCCGAAAGTTTCAAGCTAACATGGCTTCTCCTCCTTCAATATTCAGTTGAAAAAGATGAACATTCATGCTTTGTCTTTTGTTTTCTATATTTTTATATCTTTTAATTATCAAATTACAACAATAGCCTTATTAATTAACCTTTATAATATCATTTTCAATGACCATAAAAGTCCACTAGAAATTTATATGATCTGATTGAAACATAAGGACTCATAATTTAAAGTTCTAAAGCCATTTAATACCTTTAGCTACTAGAACTCCACTTTTGTACTTTATGCGATTTAGTCATTTTTATTAAATTAAATATGCAAACGGTAAAATTTCTTAACGAAATTTTTATATGATAATGCTAGCATGTCATAGACATTAAGATAATAATAAAATAAATATTTTTAAGTCAAATTTATGGTCCTGAAACTATTGTTCCGATTTCACTGAAAACGGGTTATTACACAATGTTAAAGAAAGAGATATAAAGAATATAATAATGAAAGGAGATGCTTATGGATTTATTGATGATAGACCAATCTCCACTCGCGAAATTCTTACATCGGAATAGGATCTTTTGATTCCAAAAACATAAAGCACATAAGTGAAAACTAAAAATGAAGTAAAAAACCTAAGAATAATTTCTATCTCCTGAAATTTGTGTGTTTAAATTTGTTAAAATGGCCTTTATATAGGCTAAACTTGGAATATTAAAGTGCTTAAATTGTCCTTGAAGTCCTTATAGTACGACTAGGAAAAATATACCTAATTTCCCTCCAAAACGTATTTATCACGTGTAGGATTTTTGGGATGCACAGGGGCAGTGTTGCAGCACAGGAAGTGTGTCATTACATCAAAAGTAGTTTCATTCCAGGACATGTTTTTGGCTTCTATCTTCAATGTTGAGACATCAATGTCTTGGTGTTGCAACATAAGCATCAGTTATGGACCGAATATGCATCTTTAGCTCCCAATTTGTCCTATAATACAATGTAACCTTATTTAGATATATATAATGTAATAAAAAACTACTAAAAAGCGTAATGTACTACTTTAAGCATGAAAACCTAGATATATACTTAGATGCTTTGATTTAACTATTAAACAAGCTATAGTTATGTGTAAAAAAGGATGTAAATAATAGAGTACTTCATGGAAGATCAGTATAGTACACAATCGTGTGTCAACTTGTTTGTCAGGCTGTGTGCTCTTGAATAAACCTATCGACCAAGCTTTCTAACCATAATTCACTTATGCCACAAGTAATCATCATACCATTTCTCAACCAACTCCAAAAGCATCAAAATCGTGCCAAAAACATCACTTATAACAACTATCCTAAGTTTCTAACCAATATGCCACAATTGGTGCCTAAATACAACTTTTCAAATTAACCAACACAACACATTTTAACCATTCTAATATTCCTTCAAAGGCACCTCAATACAACCAACAGATTTGAATTAATCTATCCATTCAAACGACAACAAGCTTAAACTTTTAAACATGCACCAATATTACCAAATTATTTCTACTCAACATAGACATACTATTCACTTTTCTATATCTATTGCATAACACATGGCCAAAACAATTTTTAAGTAGAATTACCAAACCATTCAACAAAATGACATTACCAACATACGTATATACATATACATAACTATCAAAAGGGACAACAATCCAACATAGAACATTATATATATCCAAATGACACCTTAGGTACATGCCATGACTAAGATAAAATCATCACCAACACTTGAGTTTGTGATTGCCGCTAGATACTGAGTTGACAATCGAATTAAAAAGTATCTAGCCTGCGCACCAAAAAAAAATCGTACACTGAGTATAACTAAGTGGCATTTTATAATCCGAACATTAAAACATAACATAAATCAATTTAAATGCATAAGTTAAATGAATAATGATGGGCAAATAACATATCATCTATATCATTTTTCACATTCTTGATCAAATCTAACACATTTTACTAATATTAAGTCATTATAGTTACATTTTATTTTGTCATTTGATCACCCAATTGATAAAAATGTCATATTCTATCTCAATTTCAAAATTCATGAGTACAATGAACATAATCTATCAATGTTCCCAACTCATTCGACAATTTCATCTTCCATTTTAGATTTCATTTCCATTTCTTATATATTTTCCATTCCAATATCAAATATTTCATTTTTACCATTTATTTCCCTATTAATGTAACAACCAATTTTGGCAGGTTCTAAGTTCTAGCGTATAGAGTGAGAGTAATTTATGAGACACCATTCTACCCGCACAACTATTTCTTTGGTGTATAGATCAGGTGCATAGCAGACATTAGAATATTATGTAAAGATTTACCTCGGAATGTGTTGAGTTGTAAAGAAAAAGAGTTTGGTAATAGTATTGAGGATTTTTGGGTAAATTGGGTTATCGCCAAAAGTGGTATTGTCAAGTTCATTGTCTTACATGGCTAGTGATGATGTAAATGATATGGTTAGGAACTAATGGAACAAACGAATCAAAGGTATATAAAAATATTAGATTTTCGTTTATGTTTTCTCTATAGTTGTAAACAACTATTGGTGTAATGTTGAAAAAAGGCAACATGTGTCAAGTTCCAATAAAGACTTGGGTTGTAGAAATAGATAATCAAGAAAAAGAAAGAATGAGTTTTCCTTTTTCCTCCTTCAAGAAGTATCACTATCTAAATTTTAAAGAACTTAAAATATTCCTTTCTCCTTTGAGCTGGAATTGTAAATCTGGATCTTTATCAGTGATTACTCCACGTCAAGGTAAGATTTATGACTCTACATGTTATGTTATGAAAGGTTAAGTTAGTAAGAGTGCATAAATAGTAAAATGAAAAAAATAAGGCTTTGTATGAGGCCTATTTGCGTTTGAGATAATGGTAAAGTCATACGAATGAGTTTAATGGTATTCCTATCTTGTATAAGCAGTGGTTGCTGCAATTTCTCGTTAGGCGTTGACTCTGGACTTAAAGCTACAATCTGTGGTTGTCAAGTGAGCCCCTATACTGACTATTGCATGTGAACTATTCATACCAGAACAACTGTAGGAAGTTGATCAACAAAAGGTATAGTATGTGACTCTATGGGTGATTATTAAATGATATCTATGATCATATAAACATGCGTTGAGGATAGTATGTAAATCTAGTATATAATTTGGTAAGTTTAAATATATGAAGAAATATGGATATGAATGTATGTTTGGACCGTATGTTATGTGATGTGAGTAATTTTGTTAAGTAGTAGTGTTTAGAATGATTATTCTTATTTTGTGTTAGTACATGAAAAGTTTGTAATGTAAGTCTAGTTAAGACTAAGCTCCAGCATTTGTTGTGAACTCGAAGATAAATATGACACATATTTATCTTGGACTGGTAATCTATTTTCGTTTTAAAGGTTTAGCCTAGACTGGTAATTTTACATGTATGGTACCCTCTGTAAAGGAATTATGAATGATGATTACCCAGTGGGGTTCTCTATGTGTCCCAAGATGATGATCGGCAAACCTCACGAAAGGTGAGTTTAGGCAATTCCATGTCGCATGTTAGAAAAGAATAGCCTTTTTGGCGCATTACAAAAGAATAGCCTTTGTGGTGAAGTTTAAAAGAACATCTTTTTTGGCATATTACAAAAGAATAGCCTTTATGGAAAACCTTGAATGGAGTGTCCTTGTGGCATGTCTTAATAGGATTTCCCAATGAAGAACTAAGGAGGTTTTTGGTGGCATACCATGATAAGACCTTCATGGTGCATTCTAATAGATTTTCTCTGGTAGTGAATTTTGTATGGCTATTAAACGAAATCAGAGGAATTTGTAAGGACAAAATATATCTATGGACTACATGGTAAAGTGCTATACAAGACTAAGACTCAGTCAGCAATAATGAATTCAAGAGATATAGAGAAGTAATGAGTTAGTATTGAAAGTGTATACTGATTAAGGACATGAATTTATATCATCGAAGGCAGCATCTATAATCTATATACATGTTTCTTCTTGAATCATGATCAGGCAATGGCTTAGTGATTGAAGGATGAAGGTGATGTAACGAATACGTTTTGTTAAGATAAGGAAATAATTTCAAAGTAAGGTATAGAAATGGACAAGTGTAAAGAAATTAGAACTTGAAGAAGCATTCACTAAAGCTAGGGTTGAAGTTAATGACAATAAAACCGCCTATATAAGTTATTAGTTACAATGTGCAAATATGACTCAAGCAAATGACGTTTTGCTTGCTAAGTTCTCATGAAATTATTTGTGTGTGTTATGTCACATGTAAATTGACATGTGTTAGCATTAGGAGGGACTATGCCATGACTACCCTAGAAAATGGCGTATCGTAGATTTTAATACGATGATTTCATTGCTAAAGATGAAGACATTAACAAGTTAATAAAGAAAACAAAAGAACGATATTATACAAAGGAAAATTTTTTGTCTCTATCCTTATTAGTCTGATTAATGGGTACAATTGGTGTAATAGCCCGTTTTCAGTGATATCAGAACAATGGTTGTGAGACCACAAATTTGATGAGAATAATTATTATTTTATTATTATTTTAATGTCTATGGGATTATAGTAAGTTCGAATTAAAATTACATTAAGAAATTTTGATGTTTGCATGATTAATTAAGTAAAAAGGACTTAATCGTAAAAAGTGTAAAAGTAGAGTTCTATTAGTTAAAAAGGTCAAATGGTTATGAAACCTTAAACTAAAGTATTTTGATGGTAAATAGACCAATTGAGATGATAGTGGATGTTTATGGACATGGTTTTAATGAAATTATTAAAGTTTTTAAAGGTTAAAATGGTAATTAGGTAACTAAAGTTAAAATAAAAGAAACGAAAATAGTTTCATCTTTTATTTTCATAACCCTAAATTGATTTTGAGAGAATAAAACCTCCATGGATGAGTGATTGGTTCGGCTAGCTTTTCTATAGTGCATGGTATGTGTTTTTCTTCTCGTTTTTAATAATTTTTATGTTATTGAGTTCATTATAACATAATCTAGCTAACTCGGGGGTCAATTTATAAAATTTTTAAAGGTGAGGGTTATTCCATGAATGTTCTTAAATGGTTTTTGATGTTGAATGATAGATTATGGATTTTTGTTGAAAAATAAACAAGTTTTACATAGTGATTTTTTATTAAATTTAGATTTAGGGATTAATTTGTTAAACGTATAAATTCTAGGGTTTTATTATTAAATGATGATAAAAGTGGGTTTCTCAAGGTCCCTTGCATGTTTAGTTAACATGGATTTTGATTAAAATGGTTAGAATTTAAGTTATTAGTCTAAGGACTAAATTGTCAAAAAGTTAAAATGTTAGGGAAAAATAGTAATTTTGTATATATATGAAATGTGGGTTAAATTGAAAACTAGAATTATTAAAGTGATTGAAATTGTATATTTAGATCAATAAACCACGTAGGAACCTAGAACGAGGTAAAGCAAAAGCTTTCAATTAGCTCGATTTAACCTTCACGCCTCTAGCTGTTGAGGTAAGTTTGTATAAATGATTATCGTGTTAATGCTATTTCAAATAGTATGTTATTACGTAATTATATTGTTAATTGATTGATATTTAAATAAATCAATGCTATGACAGTTATCGAGTCTTGATTGAACCTTAGGAATTAGTAGGATGCAAATGACATGTCATTAGGTATTTCATGTTTTGGGTGCTAGTCTTGAATGCCCTACCAATGGCTAAGTTCCTGCATTTGTTGCGGATACTCCACAACTCATGTAAGCAGCATCGTGTAGCTTACATTCCAACCCACAACTCATGTGAGCAAGCCTATTTCCCAACTCGTGTGAGCAATGATGTAAAGGAAGCGTTATGGTTTTGTAAAGGCACACTTCATGTGAGCTTTCTCGAGTATCCGATGAAATTCTAGATGGTTCAATGGGTATGAAAAGGAAATGAAATGGTAAGTGTTCAAATGGAATGTATCATGAACTTATAAAAGGGAAATGGTGATCTAAATTATGTGAATAAATGTGTAAATTACTTGTTATGGATGAATTTATTTGAACCATGTATAAATGCACTAACTTGTAAATTTGATGATGTTGTATAGGCATTATGCCAAGCTTATGGTTTTAGTTGGTATTACACTTATTCTATTTACATTATGCAAAAGAAATGGTAAGATATGTTTAAGTTATACGAGCTCACTAAGCATTAATTGCTTACGTAATTTCTTTCCTATTTTTATAGATTACTGGATGCTTGATCGATTTGGAAGCTCATCGGAGATCTATCACATTGTCCAGAAATATTGGTAATTTTTGAATGTTTTGGTCGAGGTTATAATGGCATGTATAGGTTGAAATGTAATGTTATTTTGTTGAATGTTTAATTGGTGAATTGGCTTGTATAAGTTATGGAAATTATCTTGGTTTGGTACCATTTGATGCTTTGTCAAATACTGTCAACTTAGTTATGCTGCTAAGCATATTTGAATGGCTCTTATGGTATGTTTGAAATGATGTGTTATTGGTTAAGTTTGTGGCATGTTTTGGTAAATGTTGAACTAGAATTTGATTATTGAAATATGATATAATTGACATGTTTAGATAGGTAACGTTTAGTTGTTGATTGAGGTGCCTTTGAATGGAATATTGGTTAGTTGTGTTAGGACTTTGAAATTGTATTGTGATGTGTGTTTAGGTGATATTTGGGTTCCTTTAATGTGTGTATGAATGGTTTGAGAATTTAAGCATGATATGGTATTGAAATATTTTGATTCTAAGTGAATTTTAAGTCACATGGCCTGAGACACTCGCGTGTGACTAAGTTGTATGTGGCACATGGCCTGGCGACACGGTCATGTGTCATCTAATAGTTCTTTTGTATGCAAGTTAGTGAGTTACATGGCCTAGCACACGGCCTGACACACGGGTGTGTGGGGCAACTCAGAGAGTTACACAGCCTGGCACACGAGAGTGTGACATGGTCGTGTGACCCTACTCAGAGAGTTACACGGGTCAGGACACGGGCAAGGACATGGTCGTATGTCCCAAGTTCTAAGGTTACATGGCCTGAGACATGAGCATGTGTCTTAACCATGTAAGGCACAGGAATGTGTGACTCCTGTTTCCAAATTTTTGTGACTATTTCCTAAACTTTCCAAATGATTTCAATTTGGTCCTCAATCGTCACTAAGGTTTTTGTGACTATTTCCTAAACTTTCCAAATGATTTCAAATTGGTCATCAATCATCACTAAGGTATTTATGATTTGTTTATGTTATTGAATGAAATTTTAACACCCCTAACCCGTATCTACCGCTGAAATAGGGCTACGAGGTATTACCAGTCAATTACAGCATACAACATACATTTCACATACATGAATTCAATATCACATAAACATTAATCAAACATAATCGTATTGTCCCCTTCAAGGCTCTACAAGACCTTAAAACGTGCTTGGAAAAGATTCGGGCCTAAATCGATAACATTTGGAAACATAGAAAATTTTCATGCATATAAGGATCACATACCCGTGTGAATAGCCGTGTGCCTCACACGGCCACAAGACACGCCTGTGTCACAGGCCGTGTGGAAACAGCGCATACATAATGACTTAAAACACACAGCTGGAGATGTAACACCCTTATTTTTGGGATTTTCATAATTTTTGAGAATTTGGTAAAATTTATTTTAATTTTTGGTATTTCTTTGTGAAATTCATAATTGGAGTATGTAAATGGGCCTATGGAGGGCCCATGTGTTGGCCAAAACCCGATGGAGTTTTTGAATTTTGGACTTAAGGAGTTAGGGGCATTGGTTAGGTGGCCTTATTAAAAGATGTGGGTAAAATGTAACACAAGAGAGCCCCTGGAAAAGTGGCTAAGTGACGCCACTAAGGAGTTAAAAAGGTGGCGTGTAAGTGGTTGGGGGAAACCAAGGTTCGATCCACTAAGTTGGCAATTGTGTTGTTATTTTTATGTCTTGGGCATGTAGGAGTTGGAAGTCGACTGGAACTCTGTTGGAGAGAGTTTGAATCAGTCAAATGCATGGATTAAGGAGTGATAAGGGGAGAGATTTTAGGGATTTGAAGGGAGGCTTAGAGTTAGCCGAATAGTGGGAGTTAGGGAGGAGAAATCGACTTAGGGGTACTAGGGTGGGTATTTCGGCATTAGGGGCTGAAGTTGTGCTGTTTTCTTTGTTTAAACATCAGAGAGTGATTCTTTTTCTCCACTTTTTCTTCTCTAGCCAAAATTACCACTCTTTCCATCCATCTTTCTTTCTTTTCTTTTCCAAAACCAATCTACTATTCCCTTTTCTTCTCTTCACCCTTGCTGAATAGCCACAAGAGCCGAAACCTGTGAAGATTGATTGTGCCGATTTCTTTTAGGCCAACAACCTTCTTTCCTCTTCATTGTGGTGACTGATTCCTTCAAACTCTAAAAGTCCTCGACGACAACACCAATACAAACCACCACACCATTTCTTTTCCTTGGTCCTAAAAGCCGAAATACCTTAGTTCTAGGGGCATAGTCGAACCTATGGACCTCTAGGATTCCAAGGCTGCTAGGTGGTTGAAGGCTGAGTTTACTTTGGATCTACGCAGTGCAGAAGGGAAGACTGTGGTAAGTACTCGTTTACAAATCGATTCAGTGGTATAAATATTGAGAAAAGCTGAAAGCCCCTATGGTTTAGGGAGGTTTTCGTTTTGAGGCATAGGCCTTATAGGGCCTTTCCTTTTGACTTGTATGGTTTGTGTAGTGAAATAGATAACTTTGAAGGAGCAGCAAGGCTTGGA
Source organism: Gossypium hirsutum (assembly GCF_007990345.1). Classification (NCBI taxonomy): domain Eukaryota; kingdom Viridiplantae; phylum Streptophyta; class Magnoliopsida; order Malvales; family Malvaceae; genus Gossypium; species Gossypium hirsutum. The sequence goes on along the minus strand of NC_053434.1, from coordinate 44,409,510 downwards.
GTATCAGTTTTGGATAAGCTTGAATCGAATCATTGAACTCTGTGAAGGTAAGGCATCTATGGTTATTAGTGGTTCTTTAGCCGAATATGGTAAGGTGGACTTTGGGTTTGATTGCTTGAACAGTAAACTAAGAATGGTGGTGATTAATTGTAGGTTGTCGTGGAAGACTTTGTTAGCAAACATCACGAAACAGGTGTGTAACAACCCTCGTAGTAGCTTAGGCTAATATTCACTGAAAAGCCGAAATGCTAAAATTCTGACATTTCGGGAACTTGAGATTTTGCATGTGGTTTTAGATGAGATAGATATGGTATGGTCGGTGGTTGGATCGATGGAACAGGTAAACGCACAATTTTGTGCACGTTGGTAAGTTGGGCCTCAGTGGGCTGGAATTGGGCTCAATGGGCTTTGGGCCCATTTGGGTAAAATTGATAGAAAATGGAATTTGGAGAAGTTGCATGTCAACACAGTTAGTACGGTTGTAAAATTTGGATCACGTGGGCTTAATAGGTTAAATCGACATTCGTAGGGCCAATTAGGGGGTTTTGGGCCCAAAAGCCCGAATTTGATAAAGTGCGTTAAAATGATTGTTTAAACACCTAGAAATATTGATAACTGTTAATGAACGTGGAAAACCCATAATATTTGGTAAATTTACAAAAGTACCCTTAAAATATGAGAAATAACTGTTTTGGCTCCAAGTTAAAATGACCATTATACCCCTAGGGATTAAATATGAATATGATGCATGAGATTTTGATATACATGATATGCACATGATATGTTATGAGATGCAGAATATATATTCATTATATGCATGGGTTGGTTTGATATAAATAGAGGAAGTGCAAAAGGGGCTTTGCCCCAGTTTACCGAAAAGGGCTTTGCCCCAGTTAATCAAAAAGGGCTTTGCCCCAGTTATTAAAAGAGGCTAGGCCTCCAGTTAAATGATAAAGAAGCTATGCTTCCAGTGGGGAGTTTGGTTGGGTGGGTTGAGTTATTCCCCACATGGAGAGTTTGGTTGGTGCGGGTGGAGAGTAGCGGATGGTGGGTTGAGTAGTCTCCCCAAATGGGCTTGCATACATTCATTGATATTACATGTGATATTGAAATGGGCCTATGGGCCATACCGCTTACAGTAAAGGCTTCGGCCTGGTGATATGATTTATGATAAGGCTTCGGCCCAGTAACCGTTAAACGAAAGGCTTCGACCCAGTATGCTGATATTGGATGGGCTCCAAAAGGGGCTTGTTGCACACTGAGTTCTAAAACTCACCCCCTTTTCCTTAACCTTGCAGGTGAGCCTTGATGAGGAGACTTGGAGCCGGAGGGGATTCAGAGTGGCCATGGTGATCGCTTTTGAACTTTGCAAAACAGTAACCGGTTATTTTATTTTAATTTATCTTAACTATTAATATTATTTGTTTTTTGGTTGTAATAAGGTCATTGTAACTATTTTCTGGAATTATTTTATTCTTCTTATAATAACTCTAAATTTTTTCTAATAATAATTCGAAATGGGCTAGACTTAGGGCGTGTTTTCAAAATGATACTCGTTTTCAAAATAACGCAACGATACAATTAATCGGTTTATCAAAAAATATCTACTTAAATGAATTTCAAATCGTTTATCAAAGTGTGGCAATGGTTGTGGGCATGTCTAGGATTGGATCCATTCAAGAGCTTGGTACTTAAGCAACCTTCACGGCTCACCTCCTCTGTATCGGATACCTACCTGGTGCACAGCTTCCATTCACTTTGATCATATAGCAAAGACTATCTTTTAAAACACTAGGAAGGACGTTGAAAGAGGCGTGGGTGTTTCTTAAAAACTTCGATGTGACATGTCGAATCTGGCCATAATGTCTGGGCCAGGTTCGGGGTGTTACATTTAGTGGTATCAGAGCCAGGTTACAAGAACTCATCTGTGGGTTTCTAAACGGTTTTAAAATCAAGAATTTCAAAACAAGGGTATTTTAAATCAATTTTTAAAGAATTTATATTTTTTGTGACCAAATACATGTTTTTGTTTTAAATGGTTTGGAGAAAGAAGTGGCACACTGAATCCTCGGCACCAAGTCTGTAAGTATACTTTCTTTTAGGCCATGTGATATTGATGCTATGAATAGAACTAAGATCCTACCATGATACTTTAGATAGGGTAGAGCTGTAAAATAGTAAGATTGAGACTGTAGCTAGGCTACGACGTTGCGAGAATAATCCCTGAACTACTATATTTCCATAAAACATCTTGTAATAAACAACTAAAATATTAAACTAATATCATAAAATTCGTAATCAGATAATTTGATATGAGTACAAGGGGAACTCATGGACGAGGCCGCAGACGTGGTCGCGGAAGGGTGCAAGCTGAATCTTCATCGTCAGGACATAGGCCAGCTGAGGAGGCATTCGTGCCATAGGCAAATGAGACTGGGTCACATGATCGGGCTGTGGGGGACGATGCTTTGTCCCAAGCAATGTTAAGGGTTTTGGAAAGGGTTGCTGGAGCTAGCACCGGGACAGTGAATAGAGGATCCATCTCTGAGCGACTTCGGGCTAATGGAGTAGAGGTTTTTAGGAGCGTATCTAGAGTAGCCCCAAACCTAGCTGAATATTGACTAGAGGCAACAGAGCGGATTATGGACGACCTAGATTGCTCTTTGGAGTAAAAGCTAAAGGGGGCCATGTCGTTGCTACGAGATGAGGCATACCGATGGTTGATCACTGTAAGGGAGAGCACCCCGATCGAATGAGTAACCTAGGAACTGTTCAAGACTACTTTTAAGGGGAGGTATGTTGGAGCTAGTTATGTAGATGCTCGTCGAAAGGAATTTTTGAATCTGGTTTAGGGTAATAAGACTGTTGCGGAGTATGAGGCGGGATTCTTGAGGTTGAGTCGATATGCTAGCGGGATAGTTGCAATCGAATATGAGCGCAGTTTTTGATTCGAGGATGTCCTCTGCGATGAACTTAGGGTGCTGATAGCTCCACAGATGGAGCATGATTTCGCTGCATTGGTAGAGAAGGCTAAGATAGCCGAGGAAGTAAAACGAACTGAACGACAGAATCGTGAGAGGGATCGACCCAGATTTAGGAAGGATTCTGGACCCTCGGGTGCTACAAGTTGAAATGCTAAAAGAGCTAGAATGGAGGAACCAGTTTGAGCAGTTTCGGTGAATACCTTTAGACCATAGACTTACAGGGACTGTGGCATAGTACATATGGGAGAGTGCTGGAAACAAACTGGAGCATGTTTTCGATGTGGGTCAAAGGAACATAAGTTCAGAGAGTGTCCTTGGAGAGCAGCTCAGGATCAAGTTGCAGAGCGAAGAGGTGTCGAACCGCTGTGAGGAGGACCACCACCACAGAGAGGCCATGGGCAAAGTAGAGGTGGTAATGGTAATGGATGTGGACGTGGGGCACCTGGCAGGAGTGCTGGACATGCGGAAGCTCGACAGCCGGCATTGGTTTATGCTGCATGACGTCGTGAAAAGGGTGATGCTCCTGATGTTATAACCGGTATGTTATTCATTCATAGCACGCCTTACACTACTTTGATTGATGTTGGTTCCACTCATTCGTATGTTGCCTGTAATGTATCTAGGGAGTTGGGTAAGCTTCCTGAGGAGATTGTGAGCGGGCTATCAGTGATAAGTCCTTTAGGACACTTGATTAAGGTAGATAAACTCTTTAGGGAGGTGCCTTTAGAGACACAAAATAGGATATTCGTAGGAGATTTGATGGAGTTGCCATTTGGGGAATTTGATCTTATTTTGGGAATGGACTGGCTAACTAAGCATAGGGAGACATTGGATTTTGCTGTTAAGAGGATGGTGCTAAGAACTGTCGAGGATGAGGAGATAATGGTCATAAGGGAGCGAAGGAACTATTTGTCCAATGTTGTCTCGACTTTAAAGGCTGAGAGGTTGATTTGAAAAGGTTGTGAGGCATTTTTAGCATTTGTGAGTCAAGCTGAACCTGAGGTGATGACTGTGGAGTCGGTTAGGATCATCAAAGAATTTCAAGATGTATTTTTTAAGGAACTTCTTAGCCTACCTCCGAACAGAGAAGTCGAGTTCGGAATCGACTTGTTACTTGGAACAGCTCCAGTATCCATTGCACCTTATCGGATGGCACCAAAGGAATTGGTGGAACTGAAAGCTCAGATTCAAGAATTGTTAGATAGAGGGTTTATAAGACCAAGTGTTTCTCCGTAGGGCGCACCAGTGCTGTTCGTAAAGAAGAAAGATGGGACCATGCAGATGTGTATTGATTATCGGCAGTTGAACAAACTGACGATCAAGAACAAGTATCCGTTGCTAAGAATCGACGATCTGTTCGACCAACTAAGAGGAGCTTCAGTATTTTCTAAGATTGACCTTCGGTCAGGATATCATCAGTTGAGAGTCAAAGAAGAGGATATTCATAAGACGGCATTCAGAACTCGATATGGTCATTACGAGTTTCTGGTTATGCCCTTTGGTTTGACTAATGCACCGGCAGCATTCATGGATTTGATGAATCGGGTATTTCAGCCGTATTTGGATCAGTTCGTAGTCATTTTTATCGATGATATCTTAGTGTACTCAGAAACAGAAGAGAAGCATGATGAGCATCTTCGTATTGTGCTGCAAGTGCTGAGGGAAAAGGAACTCTATGCAAAGTTCAGTAAGTGTGAGTTTTGGTTGAATGAAGTAACCTTCTTGGGGCATGTTGTGTCTGCTGAGGGGATCAAGGTAGACCCTCGGAAGATTGAGGCAATCTTGGAGTGGAAGCCACCAAGGTCAGTAACGAAAATCTGGAGTTTTCTAGGGTTGGCAGGTTATTACCGAAGATTTGTGGAATGATTTTCTGTGTTGGCAGCGCCGTTAACGAAACTTATAAGGAAAGGAGCACCATTTGTTTGGGCAAATAAGCAGAAAAACGCTTTTGAGAAGTTAAAGAAGGTTCTGAATGAGGCACCAGTGTTGACTCAGCTAGAGTCTGGTAAGGATTTCACTGTGTACAGTGACGCGTCACATGTAGGTTTGGGCTGTGTGTTGATGCAAGAGGGTAAAGTGGTCGCTTATGCTTCACGATAGCTTAAGCCTCATGAGGTGAACTATCCTACTCGTGACTTGGAGTTGGCAGTAGTGATCTTTGCGCTTAAGATATAGAGGCACTACTTGTATGGGGAGAGATGCATTATCTATACAGACCATAAGAGTCTTAAGTACTTGCTGACTCAAAAGGAGCTGAATCTTAGACAGCGAAGGTGGATAGAGTTGTTAAAGGACTATGACTGTTCGATTGAGTACCATCCTGGTAAGGCAAATGTCGTGGCTGATGCGCTGAGTCGAAGGACTGTGGCGGAATTGAGGGCAATGTTTGCTCGTTTAAGCTTGTTTGACGATGGAAGCTTATTAGCAGAATTACAAGTAAAACTGACTTGAGTGGAGCAGATTAAGAAGCAGCAGTTGGTGGATGGGTTGTTGGTTTCTCAGTTTCAGCAAGTTGAGAAGGGGGAGAATCCAGACTTTAGATTAAATGGTGATGGGGTTCTTTGTTTCCGAGGAAGGATTTGTATGCCAAAGGATTCTGATTTGAGATTGATGATTTTGAGGGAGGCACATGGTGGACCTTGTGCTATGCATCTAGGAGGGAGTAAGATGTATCGAGACTTACGAGAGCTATATTGGTGGCTTGGGCTTAAGCGAGAAGTGGCTGAATTTGTGGGAAAATGTTTGACGTGTCAACAAGTAAAGGCCGAGCATCAATTGCCTTCAAGATTGTTACACCCGGTGAAGATACCACTTTGGAAATGGGAAAGGGTGACCATGTATTTTGTGAGTGGTCTGCCATTGGCACCTTCCAAGAAGGACTCAGTTTGGGTGATTGTGGATTGGCTGACAAAATCTGCCCATTTCATACCTGTCCGAGTCGATTACTCACTTTAGAGGTTAGCCAAGTTGTATGTGGCAGAGATAGTGCAGTTGTATGGGGTGCCGGTATTGATAATTTCTGACCGAAACCCAAGGTTTACATCTTGGTTTTGGCAGAAGTTGCATGAGGCGTTGGGAACACAATTGGATTTTAGTATGGCTTTTCACCCTCAGTCGGATGGGCAATCAGAGAGAGTCATTCAGATTCTAGAAGACATGTTGAGGGGTTGTGTTATTGATTTTAGGGGTAGTTGGGAGGATTACTTGCCATTGGCGGAGTCGCGTATAACAACAGTTACCAAGCAAGTATTCAGATGGCTCCTTACGAGGCACTGTATGGGCGAAGGTACCATTCGCCTACTTGTTGGGCAGAGTTGGGAGAAAGGCAAGTACTTGGACCGGAGCTAGTAGCAGATACTGAAGACAAAGTTAAGGTGATCAGGAATCGGTTAAAGGAGGCAGCGGATCGACAAAAGTCTTATGCTGATCTGAAGCGTAAGGATATTGAGTATGCTGTAGGGGACATGGTCTTTTTGAAGGTTTTGTTGTGAAAGAAGATTTTGAGGTTTGGTAAGAAGGGCAAGTTGAGTCCACAGTTCATTGGGCCTTATCGTATCCTTAAGCGGATAGGGCCAGTGGCTTATCAGCTAGAGTTACCTCCAGAGCTCGATCGTATTCATGACGTTTTTCTTGTGTCCATGCTAAGGTGATACCATTCTAACCCTACTCATATCGTGCCAGTTGCAGGAATTGCGGTACAGTCGGATTTGACCTTCAAAGAAGAACCTATGCAGATACTTGATCGTGACATCAAGGTGTTGAGAAGAAAGTCAGTCCCATAAGTGAAGGTACTTTGCAGAAACCATGGCAAAGAAGAAGCTACTTGGGAGACAGAGGAGGCGATGCGTCAACAATACCCTCAACTGTTTGGGTCAGGTAAAATTTCGAGGCTGAAATTTCATTAAGGAGGGTAGAGTTGTAACACCCTGATTTTTTGGGATTTTCATAATTTTCGAGAATTTGGTAAAATTTATTTTAATTTTTGGTATTTGGTTGTGAAATTCATAATTTGAGTATGTGAATGGGCCTATGGAGGGCTCATGTGTTGGCCAAAACCTGGTGGATTTTTTGAATTTTGGACTTAAGGAGTTAGTGGCATTGGTTAGGTGGCCTTATTAAAAGATGTGGGTAAAATGTAACACAAGAGAGCCCCTAGCAAAGTGGCTAACTGACTCCATTAAGGAGTTAAAAAGGTGGCGTGTAAGTGGTTAGGGGAAACCAAGGTTTGATCCACTAAGCTGGCAATTGTGTTGTTATGTTTATGTCTTGGGCATGCAGGAGTTTGAAGTCGACTGGAACTCTGTTGGAGAGAGTTTGAATCAGTCAAATGCATAGATTAAGGAGTGATAAGGGGAGAGATTTTAGGGATTTGAAAGGAGGCTTAGAGTTAGCCGAATAGTGGGAGTTAGGGAGGAGAAATCAGCTTAGGGGTACTAGGGTGGGTATTTCGGCATTAGGGGCTTAGGTTGTGCCATTTTCTTTGTTTAAACATCAGAGAGTGATTCTTTTTCTCCCCTTTTTCTTCTCTAGCCGAAATTACCGCTCTTTCCATCCATCTTTCTTTCTTTTCTTTTCCAAAACCAATCTACTATTCCCTTTTCTTCTCTTCACCCTTCTGAATAGCCTCAAGAGCCGAAACCTATGAAGATTGATTGTGCCGATTTCTTTTAGACCAGCAACCTTCTTTCCTCTTCATTGTGGTGACCGATTCCTTCAAACTCTAAAAGTCCCCGACGGCAACACCAATACAAGCCACCACACCATTTTTTTTCCTTGGTCCTAAAAGCTAAAATACCTTAGTTCTAGAGGCATAGTCAAACCTATGGACCTCTAGGATTCAAAGGCTGCTAGGTGGTTGAAGGCTGAGTTTACTTTGGATCTAAGCAGCGCAGAAGGGAAGATTGTGGTAAGTACTCATTTTCAAATCGATTGAATGGTATAAATATTGAGAAAAGCCGAAACCCCCTATGGTTTAGGGAGGTTGTTGTTTTGAGGCATAGGCCTGATGGGGCCTTTTCTTTTGACTTGTATGGTTTGTGTAGTGAAATAGATAACTTTGGAGGAGCAGCAAGGCTTGGAGTATCAGTTTTGGATAAGCTTGAATCGAATCGTCGGACCCTGTGAAGGTAAGGGATCTATGGCTATTAGGGGTTCTTCAGCCGAATATGGTAAGGTGGATTGTGGGTTTGATTGCTTGAACTGTAAACTAAGAATGGTGGTGATTAATTGTAGGTTGTCGTGGAAGACTTTGTTAGCAAACGTCACGAAACAGGTGTGTGACAACCCTCGTAGTAGCTTAGGCTAATATTCGCTGAAAAGCCGAAATGCTAAAATTCTGGCATTTCGAGAACTTGAGATTTTGCATGTGGTTTTAGATGCAGTAGATACGGTATGGTCGGTGGTTGGATCGATGGAACAGGTAAGAGCGCAATTTTGTGCACGTTGGTAAGTTAGGCCTCAGTGGGCTGGAATTGGGCTCAATGGGCTTTGGGCCCATTTGGGTAAAATTTATAGAAAATGGAATTTGGAGAAGTTGCAAGTCAACATGGTTAGTACGGTTGTAAAATTTGGATCACGTGGGCTTAATGGGTTAAATCGACATTCGTAGGGCCTATTGGAGGGTTTTGGGCCCAAAACCCCGAATTTGATAAAGTGTGTTAAAATCAATTGTTTAAACACCTGGAAATATTGATAACTGTTAATGAACGTGGAAAACCTATAATATTTGGTAAATTTACAAAAGTACCCTTAAAATATGAGAAATGACTATTTTGGCTCCAGGTTAAAATGACAATTATACCCCTAGGGTTTAATTATGAATATGATGCATGAGATTTTGAGATACATGATATGATATGCACATGATATGTTATGAGATACACATGATATATTCATTATATGAATGGGTTGGGTTTGATATAAATGGAGGAAGTGCAAAAAAGGCTTTGCCCCAGTTTACGAAAAAGGGCTTTACCCTAGTTAATCAAAAAGGGCTTTGCCCTAGTTATTAACAGAGGCTAGGCCTCCAATTATATGATAAAGCAGCTATGCTGCCAGTGGAGAGTTTGGTTGGTACGGGTGGAGAGTAGCGGATGGTGGGTTGAGTAGTCTCCCCAAATGGGCTTGGGCTTGCATACATTCATTGATATTACATGTGATATTGAAATGGGCCTTTGGGCCATACCGCTTACAGTAAAGGCTTCGGCCTAGTGATATGATTTGTGATAAGGCTTCGGCCCAGTAACTGTTAAACGAAAGGCTTCGGCCCAATATGCTGATATTGGATGGGCTCCGAAAGGGGCTTGTTGCACACTGAGTTCCCAAACTCACCCCCTTTTCCTTAACCTTGCAGGTGAGCCTTGACGAGGAGACTTGGAGCCGGAGGGGATTCAGAGTGGCCCTGGTGATCGCTTTTGAACTTTGCAAAACAATAACCGGTTATTTTATTTTAGTTTATCTTAACTGTTAATATTATTTGTTTTTGGGTTGTAATAAGGTCATTTTAACTATTTTCTGGAATTATTTTATTCTTCTTATAATAACTCTAAATTTTTCTGATAATAATTCAAAATGGGCTAGACTTAGGGCGTGTTTTCAAAATGATACTCGTTTTCAAAATAACGCAGTGATACAATTAATCAGTTTATCAAAAAATATCTACTTAAATGAATTTCAACTCGTTTATCGAAGTGTGGCAATGGTTGTGGCCATGTCTAGGATTGGATCCATTTAAGAACTTGGTACTTAAGCAGCCTTCACGGCTCACCTCCTCTGTATCGGATACCTACTTGGTGCACAGCTTCCATTCACTTTGATCATATAGCAAAGACTATCTTTTAAAACACTAGGAAGGACGCTGAAAGAGGTGTGGATTTTTCTTAAAAACTTCAATGTGACATGTCAGATCCAGCCATAACGTCTGGGCCAGGTTCGGGCTGTTACAGGAGACACGTCCATGTGCCATGGCCGTGTGAAATCTAGAGGGTATATTGACTTGGCCACACGGTCGGCCACACGCCCATGTGCCAGTCCTTGTGCTACACATGGTCAGTTGACATGCCCGTGTGTTAAAGCCGTGTAACTCTCTGATTTCTTTTACTAAGTTTTAGCAGACACATGGTCAAGTCACACGCCCATGTGCTCAACCGTGTGGGGAAAAATTTGGCTTGGTTTAAGCCACATTTCTCACCCTGCTAATGCATATCAAAAACACAACATTTTGCATCATTTTAATACATTAATAGGCAGCTAAAACATGTTATTTTATGCACCAAACATGTCATACCAATTCCCTCCATTCCATCAACTCAAATCATAACCATTTCCTGTTCAAAACGCATACCAAAACTAGCATGATTCATTTCTCATTTCACACCTATTCCATCACATATCAAACACATATCACATTCATCAATTCAACCTATTTCAAATATGTATTTTATCATCATCAATCACACACCAAGCTTGACTCATAAATCATCTACAACAAATCATTGATCAAGTTCAACATCGTGCGTTATATAAGCAAGTACTCATCACTTACCAAATAATCAAATAAACAACTTGAACCATCACCAAGTATGCCAATAACATAAGGCATCCATTACACATCAAAATAACATCATTTTCAAGCCATATCTCATGGCTAATTACATCAGACACATAGACATTAGTTTCAAAATTAATTGTACTCATCAAATAACTATAAAGCCTATACATGCCATATAACCTAATTCACAAAGCTTACAAGTACCAAACCATAGTTGGATAGTGTAATGAGATCTCTGACAATTTCCAACCCGAGTAAGCCCCTGAAACTCTATAAACATAGAAAATAAAGCAAAGTAAGCTATAAATCTTAGTAAGCTCGTATGGTAATAAACTCATATTATTAAATAATCGTATTTTAAACAATTACTCAAAACATGATATAATTCATATGATTTCACCATTCAATCTCAAATTCATGCACATAGATGATCAAGAGTTTCATGAGTTTATTCATTCAAAACATGTGCAGTTTGAATAATTCTTATCAATTCATTCACATTTTCATTTGCATAAGCAATTATATATACATACTTTATTCAATTCAATATTCATCACCTTTTCTTAGCCAAGTGAATTATGTGAAATATCATCAAATAACGGTGTTTCACACTCTATATGCTATATGTATAATTAGTTAAAATAACTATAACTCATATCTCACATACCATTCAATTCATACCTCATTATAGCCAAATACATACACTTTGGCATGAAACATACTTATACTTAAATCTTTCTCATTTTGTATACGTGATACACTAAGAACTTACCAAATTACCTTCATTTGATTCTCATATAGGTTTTGTACGAACTTGTATCACTCAATTTGATATTACTTTCATTCTCATATTGACTATGCCCGTTGAACCCTTCGAAATCACTAAGGATACTCGGATATCACATAAAGCTCATACAATGCCATATCGTAGATATGGTCTTACATGTTATCTCATATCGATTCCAATGTCCCATACATGGTCTTACATGAAATCATGTAACGATGCCAATGTCCCAGACATGGTCTTACATGTAATCTCATCTCGGAAATCCTAATGTCATGACATTAGTATCCTATATTATTCCTAAGGTTCGTACGGGAATTTTGGATGTCGTAACTCTGTCGATTCTTGCTCATAGTTGCTCATTTTACATTCATAATGGTTCAATGACAACTAAACATATATAATTCAATTCAATTCAATAATAAATAAAACATTTATAACACAATTTAAATACCTTTATCAGGATACGAACTTATCTCGACCCTTAAAATGACGGAATGGATCAACTAGTCTGATACTTTGTTTTCCCCCGTTCTAGATCCGAATATCATTTTTCTCAATCTATATAATAACAAAATTTACTATTTAATCATTAGTTCATTAAATTTAACACAATTTACACATTTTAGAAAATTTACACTTTTTCCCTTTTTATTACACATTTTTGCAATTTAGTCCTTATCACATTAAATTTCAAATTCATGCAATTAAGGACAAGCCCATGCTAGTCGAATTTTGCCCATACTACTAGAAGCCCATATTTAACCATGAATTTTACACTTTTCTTAATTTAATCCTTAATTCGCATTTTTGTCAAAAATCACTTTATAAAACTTGTATATCTAGCTCCAAACATTAGTAAACTATCATAAAACATCTAAATAACCAACCATTCAACAATGGCATCATTCATAATCTATAACAGTTTTGAAAGCAGTGATACGGGCTAGCTAGATTAAGCTACAACGAGCTTAAAAACGTAGAAAACAAGATGCATCGAAATTTGTGTGAGCTTTATTGGTGGCCTGGACTTAAGCACGAGGTTATAGAGTTTGTAGTAAATGCTTGGTTTGTCAAAAGGTGAAGGCGGAACATCAGTTGCCCTCAGGGTTGCTTCAGCAAGTAAAGATTCCACTCTGGAAGTGAGAAAGGATAACTATGGACTTTGTTAGCAGGCTACCCTTGACGTCTGCTAGAAAAGACTCGATATGGGTTATAGTGGATCGATTAACCAAGACTGCCCATTTTGTACCGGTTCGCACCAACTAATCATTGCAAAAGCTGGCTAGGCTGTATGTGGCAGAGATTGTAAGATTGCATGGAGTGCTAGTATCCATAATATATGATAGGGACCCACGTTTCACTTCACGATTATGGAAGTAGTTGCATGAGGTGTTGGGTACTAGGTTGAACTTCAATATGGCCTTCCACCCTCAAACTGATGGACAGTCGGAAAAGGTGATCCAAGTATTGGAAGATATGTTAAGGGGATGCGTGATTGAGTTTCGAGGTAGCTGGGAGGACTATTTATCATTAGTCGAATTCGCGTACAATAATAGCTATCAAGCAAGCATTGGGATGGCTCTATACGAAGCACTGTATGGGCAAAGGTGTCGAACTCCAACATGTTGGATGGATTTTGGCAAACGAAGGGTTTTGGGCCCTGAGTTAGTAGCTGATACTGAGGATAAGGTGAAATTGATCTGAGATCGGTTGAAGGAGGCCTCGGATAGTCAAAAGTCATATGCTGACCTTAAGCGAAGAAAAATAGAGTTTGTAGTGAGGGACTTAGTTTTCTTTAAGGTCTCTCCTCGGAAGAAGGTATTATGGTTTGGACGGAAGGGTAAGCTAAGCCCAAGGTTCATTGGGCCATATTGGGTTATAAGGCGGATTGGGCCAGTCGCTTATCAGCTAGAATTACCTCCTGAATTGAGCCAGATCCACGACTTGTTCCATGTTTCCATGCTGAGACGGTATCGCTTGGATCCTTCACATGTTGTGGGGATTGAGGAAATCGAGGTCAGGTCAAACCTAACTTTCGAGGAAGAGCCCATACAAATAATTGGTCGAGATGTCAAATAACTGAGAAGGAAGTCCATTCCATAAGTCAAAGTGCTTTGGCGGAATCACAAGGCTGAGGAGGCTACTTCGGAACCTGAGGAAGTGATGCAACGTCAATATCCACAACTGTTTGAATCAGGTGAAATTTCGAGGATGAAATTTCTTTTAGGGGGTGGAGCTGTAACGCCCCAAAAATCCCAAAACCCAAAAAAATCTCAAAATCTTGAATTTTTTTTCTTTCTGTGCTTAGAAATTCCGGTTAGGTGTTAATTACGCGATAGTAGGTCTTGATCAAGGTTTGAGTTCAAATCTAGGGGTAGAAGAAATTATAGTTTAATAATTAAAAGGACTTTATTGGCAAGTAGTTGGGCTTTTAAATAAAGATAAAGGAAAATGGCATCAAAAAGCCTTGTGGAAGAGTGGCTAAGTGATGCCACTTAGAGTGTATGGAGGTGGCGTTAGTAGCTAGCAAGGAAATCCAAGGTTCAAATCTATCTTAGTGTTTTTAGAAGTTTGATTTTGGCCTTCTAGAAGGTTAGAAGTGGCGTGAAGATGGACTCTAAGGGGAGTGTTCAGAAAAGAAAATTAAGGAAAGGATCAAAGGGTTATCAGGGAGAAAAACGAGGAGATGAGAAGGGGAAAAGATGGAGCCGAATAGGGAATTGAGGGCCAGGCAATTCGGCTATAGGGACTATAAATAAGTGCTGAATGCAGGGTTGCCAAGCTAATGCCGAATTTCCTTCACCCTGTTACCAGAAACCCTTTTCCTTAAAATCTGAAAACCCTTTTGCTTTACTATCTTTTCTTTATATTGATTTCTATTCTTTCTCTACACAATTTTCTTTGTTTCGCTTAGTCGATTCCTTTTTCTACTCTTCTTCTTAAATCTGTACCAAATAAACCTTATTCACTATACTAAGTTTAAAAGCCGAAAAGCCAAATCTTCCAAGGGCCAAATACTCTTCGACCGAATCTAGTGTAAGTGTTTGTTCTTCCAATCAGTTTTGCTAAGAATCTATTACACTGTTCTTTCCTCACTCTTTCTAATCAACTGTGGTAGGGAATTCATATTGGATATCAGATTTTAGCTCTTTACCGAAATTGATCTTTAGGTGTTTGCGGTTTCTGTAAGCATTCCTCTCCCATTGGCTAAGGTGACCGAATGTTCATAGTTAAGGTAAGGGAACTTGTGTTGGATACGAGTCACCTATTATTCTGGTTTTAATAGTTAAGATTGGTGCAGATCTAGGAGTTGATCGTAGTTAGTTATTTAAGAAGGGGCTGTTATACTTATTGCGCAATTTTAAGGTGAGGTTTCAGTTTTAGTAAAAATATGTATTAAGCATGCAATTAATTGAAGGGTGATATCGTTTGTAGGTTAGTGACTAAGGAAATCGTAGCACGCTTGCTTACCAGGTGTGTACATACACTACACACAAAAGTAGATCGACAAAAGCTAAAATGTCAAAAAGTCGAAATATCGAAAAGCTGAAAGTTTGGCTACAGTAGTCTTGTGGGTGCGCGAACACTCGTAAGGAGAAAACTGATAGATTGTCTGAGGCCTATGGGTGATTCCATGGACTTGGGCTGTGATTTGGCCAACCGGGTCAGAATAGGATTAATGGGCCCATAATAGGCAAAATTTGATGATTGATGCTATGTGATAGAAAATTTGTGTGTGAGCATGAATATAAGGTGATTTGGGCCTAATGGGCCATATAAAGGTGATTTGGGCCTGATGGGCCATATGAATGTGAATTGGGCCAATGGGCCATATAAATGAGATTGGGGAAAATGGGCCATATGCATGTATGTAGGGGTTTTGGGCCTAGTATATGATAACTACATAAAACTTAATTAATATATTGCGACCATGAACAAGTCATAGGGTTAAGGTGTGGCAACGGGTATATGCATGTCTAAGATTGGATCTAGGGAGAGCTTGGTACTTAAGCGGTCTAAATGACTCACCTCTTCTTCTCTGGAATTCTACCTGGTGCATAGTATTCATTCATCTTAGCTCACAGGATTTGTTAACGGGCTGAGGTAAGTGGAAATCGTATTAAAGAGAAAATGATCGAAATGCCTTTAAGGGCGAAAATGACCAAAATACCCTAGGAATTGAATGTAAATTTTATGGATGTGACACGCATATCTGCTGCATACATATGATATTCTGCTTAGGTTGCATATGGGTTGGAAAGTATGGAATGGAGGAAGTATATGAGGATCGCATGGTTGCTTGACAATCATGGATCCACAAACAGCTTTTAAGCCTAATATGTAAATGAAGGTGGTTCCGCAACTGGGCTACCATTGATGTGTCTGTTGGGTGGGTCGATATTTATATCCCCACATGATGTGACAAGAGACGGAGCTGGTGTGTAGCGGATGGATTATTAGGATGGGATTGCATTGCATGTTTGATGTATGATGATTTTTAAATGCTTGTTTTTCGTTGAGGGTTATACACACTGAGTTTGCGAAAACTCACCCCCTCTTTTATTTTATTTTCAGGTGATGCTCAGTAGGAGGTTCAATGTTTGGAGGGACTCTGGGTGGCCAGCTAGCAAGGCAATTTGCACCTATTTTTCTTTCCATTTTAAAGCATATAAGTCTCTGATTATTAAGTGATTACAGACTGGATTGTAATAAGGCCTTCCATTTTGTTATTCTTTGGATTATTATTTTTATGTGATGTAATTATAAGAAGTTGAACATGGTTTCCTAAACTATAGTATGTCTTTTCTACGTTTCTGCAACTAAATTTTTAAAATGACTTATTTTCATCAAATCGTATGTTTTGAACAAGTGATTGAAATGAGTTTTTTTTTATTATAATTAAGATTTTCTTTTATTTTAAGAAGGGTTTCTAATGAAAACACCATTTTTGCGAAAATGCTTCAATGTGATATGCCGAATCTGGCCATAACGTCTGAGCCAGGGTTGGGGTGTTACAGACCGTATGAAAATAATAAGAAATTTATCAACTTGCTTCTCAAGGTAATACAACCCTATTTGCATTTTTACTTATGTTCCAGTCAAGCAGTTTTCACGAGTCATAGTTACTAAATTATTTATATTTCGAGCTACAAAACTCCAAATTAAGATCTGCTAATTTTTCCTGAAACTAGACTCACATATTTTCTTACCATAAAATTTTCAGAATTTTTAGTCTAGCCAATAAGTACAATTTATTCCTTAAATTTACCCCTTTTATGTTGTCTAACAGTTCCGACCGTTCTTCATTAAAAAGTAATTATCTCATAATACGGGATCGGATGGTGTTCTTGTCTTTTTCTCTTGAGAATAGACTCATTAAGAATTCTAATAATATAAATTATAACCCAAAAATATGTTTTTAAAATTTTCAACGAATTTATCAAATCAGAACAGGGGATTTTGAAATCATTCTAACTCTGTCTCACAATGATTTAAATATTTCATAGTATGAAACTCCTTTGCTTAGGCCGTTTCTTCTGTGAAACTAGTCTCGTTAAGCTTTAATTTCATATTTTATTCAGCCTCTAACTCAATTTCCACAATTTTTGGTGGATTTTTAAAGTCGGACTATAGCTGCTGTCCAAAACTATTTTAATGTAAATTAATGATACTAATTTTATCACACCTTATTTATTCATTTTCACCACATTGGTAAAATACATGTTTATACATCATAAGTATAAACCTATAATCACAAGGTCATTCACATAGGCATGACTTACCTATTTACATCCTCACCAAATGTGCATCATAAACCAAAATCATTTCTCATAAGTTTGGCATACATACCTGTGTTACTCAACATGCTCATATACTTACTCATATTCATTCCTTATAAATCATACAACATGAATTGAATTCACATCTCATCAATTTCATGTAAGTGCTTGTACCACTCACAACATAGCCATAAGCTCTATCATTTTGATATAAGCCATACATCTCCCTTTGAACCATTTGGAATACTACAGGATATTATAAGATGCCGATGCCATGTCTCAAACATGGTCTTACACTGGCTAGCACATCAAAGTTGATGCCATGTCCCAGACAGGTCTTACATTGACTTTCATAATCGAGGCCGATGCCGTGTCCTAGATAGGTCTTACACTGGCTCTCATTTATCGGTGTCGATGCCATGTCCCAGATAGGTCTTACACTGACACACAAGAAGCTGACGTCTTGTCCTAGACAGGCCTTACACTAGCTTGTATATCTCGAGGCCGATGCATGTCCCAAACATGTCTTAGACTAGCTGTCGTCTCAATGCTGATGCATCTCCTGGACATGTCTTACACTGGCTCTCATAATATGGTCGATGCATGTCTCAGACATGTCTTACACTAGCAGACATATCACCCAATGCCATGGCATGAATATCCCAATCTATTCCTAAGGTTCAACCAAGAGTTATTGCTACGTAAATTCTCATAATTTACATTCACAACACAAGCCAACAATTCAAACCATACTAATTGTACAATACATGGTAACATTATATTTGCATTATTTATGTACAACTTACTCATTTCAATGGAATATCATAGTCCCTCAAATTTCAAATGTATTCTATCATCATATGAGTGTTATTAACTTTTGGCATCACTTTCTCATACATAACTTCATCAACATATAATTCAATACAATTATAGCAAAATAGATTTCAAGTATATTAACAATATATGGATAACATGCTTATTTAGTCACACGGACTTACCTCGAATGCAAATTTCAGCCAATTATTCCATTTTAGTCCAGAACCTAGTACTTTCCGATTTAAGCTTGAATCTTAGTTTTCTTGCTCTATAATGATAAAATCCAGTATTTTAACTATCATATTAACCAATATATATCATAATTTATAATTTGGAAAAATGACCATTTTGCCTCTAGACTTTCACAAAAATTACGATTTTACCCCTAGGCTCGTAAATTGGTTTTTATCGAATTTCCTCCCTTACCAAGATTAGCCGAATTCTTTTTATAACTATAGCAACTCACAATTTCAATTATTTCACACATCTTCAACCTATTTTAGAGACTTCACAAAATAGTCCCTTTAGGTGTTTTTCATGAACACCACTTCACAAAAGTTGTTTATTTAACAACTAAGACTCATTTTCTTTCATAAAATTTCAGCTAAAAACATAAATTCTCTCATGGAAAAACCCTAGACTTTCATCCATTTTGCAAAATAGTCCCATCATTAGATAGATTATGCTACAAGGGTCCCAAAAGTACAAAAATTATCAAGAAAGACCATCAATCACTTACTTGCAAGAGTGAAGAGTGGCTGCAAATTTCAAGCTTTCAAAACCCCTATTTTGCTGGTATTTTTAGTGGAGAGAATGAAGGTGAAAAGATGATATCACTTTCTCTTTATTTTATTTTATTTATAGTCAAACAAGTCACCAATTTCACCTAACCTTTGAAAATTTTCATTCCCTTGTCTCTATGGCCGGCCAGCACTAATTTAAATATTTCATAGTATGAAACTCCTTTGCTTAGGCCGTTTCTTCTGTGAAACTAGTCTCGTTAAGCTTTAATTTCATATTTTATTCAGCCTCTAACTCAATTTCCACAATTTTTGGTGGATTTTTAAAGTCGGACTATAGCTGCTGTCCAAAACTATTTTAATGTAAATTAATGATACTAATTTTATCACACCTTATTTATTCATTTTCACCACATTGGTAAAAATACATGTTTATACATCATAAGTATAAACCTATAATCACAAGGTCATTCACATAGGCATGACTTACCTATTTACATCCTCACCAAATGTGCATCATAAACCAAAATCATTTCTCATAAGTTTGGCATACATACCTGTGTTACTCAACATGCTCATATACTTACTCATATTCATTCCTTATAAATCATACAACATGAATTGAATTCACATCTCATCAATTTCATGTAAGTGCTTGTACCACTCACAACATAGCCATAAGCTCTATCATTTTGATATAAGCCATACATCTCCCTTTGAACCATTTGGAATACTACAGGATATTATAAGATGCCGATGCCATGTCTCAAACATGGTCTTACACTGGCTAGCACATCAAAGTTGATGCCATGTCCCAGACAGGTCTTACATTGACTTTCATAATCGAGGCCGATGCCGTGTCCTAGATAGGTCTTACACTGGCTCTCATTTATCGGTGTCGATGCCATGTCCCAGATAGGTCTTACACTGACACACAAGAAGCTGACGTCTTGTCCTAGACAGGCCTTACACTAGCTTGTATATCTCGAGGCCGATGCATGTCCCAAACATGTCTTAGACTAGCTGTCGTCTCAATGCTGATGCATCTCCTAGACATGTCTTACACTGGCTCTCATAATATGGTCGATGCATGTCTCAGACATGTCTTACACTAGCAGACATATCACCCAATGTCATGGCATGAATATCCCAATCTATTCCTAAGGTTCAACCAAGAGTTATTGCTACGTAAATTCTCATAATTTACATTCACAACACAAGCCAACAATTCAAACCATACTAATTGTACAATACATGGTAACATTATATTTGCATTATTTATGTACAACTTACTCATTTCAATGGAATATCATAGTCCCTCAAATTTCAAATGTATTCTATCATCATATGAGTGTTATTAACTTTTGGCATCACTTTCTCATACATAACTTCATCAACATATAATTCAATACAATTATAGCAAAATAGATTTCAAGTATATTAACAATATATGGATAACATGCTTATTTAGTCACACGGACTTACCTCGAATGCAAATTTCAGCCAATTATTCCATTTTAGTCCATAACCTAGTACTTTCCGATTTAAGCTTGAATCTTAGTTTTCTTGCTCTATAATGATAAAATCCAGTATTTTAACTATCATATTAACCAATATATATCATAATTTATAATTTGGAAAAATGACCATTTTGCCTCTAGACTTTCACAAAAATTACGATTTTACCCCTAGGCTCGTAAATTGGTTTTTATCGAATTTCCTCCCTTACCAAGATTAGCCGAATTCTTTTTATAACTATAGCAACTCACAATTTCAATTATTTCACACATCTTCAACCTATTTTAGAGACTTCACAAAATAGTCCCTTTAGGTGTTTTTCATGAACACCACTTCACAAAAGTTGTTTATTTAACAACTAAGACTCATTTTCTTTCATAAAATTTCAGCTAAAAACATAAATTCTCTCATGGAAAAACCCTAGACTTTCATCCATTTTGCAAAATAGTCCCATCATTAGATAGATTATGCTACAAGGGTCCCAAAAGTACAAAAATTATCAAGAAAGACCATCAATCACTTACTTGCAAGAGTGAAGAGTGGCTGCAAATTTCAAGCTTTCAAAACCCCTATTTTGCTGGTATTTTTAGTGGAGAGAATGAAGGTGAAAAGATGATATCACTTTCTCTTTATTTTATTTTATTTATAGTCAAACAAGTCACCAATTTCACCTAACCTTTGAAAATTTTCATTCCCTTGTCTCTATGGCCGGCCAGCACTAATTTAAAGGCCTATTTGCCTTTAAAGACCGACATTTATGGTTCTCTAGCTATTTAACACATTTGGCTAGCAAAACAAAACTTTTTCCCTTTATGCGATTTAGTCTTTTTTCTCAATTAAGCAAATAAACACTAAAATTAATTCACCACAATTTCATGCACTCATATAATCATGTTATAATACCCAAAATAATATTAAAAATAATTTCTCCGACCTCAAAATAGTGGTTCTGAAACCACAATTCAGACTAGGCCCAAAATCGGGCAATTACATGCAACTTTAATAGTCAGACAGTAAAAATGGGCCCACGGCCCATATTGCAGGCCCACGTGGGCACACACGCCCATGTGGCCCACACGACCCGTAACGACCCAAACGTCTGTGTGGTTTACCCGTGTGGGTCCCACATACTTGTAGGGCTCACACGGCCCAATTCAGCCCAGCCTATGATATCACACATGGCCGGCCTCGACGATCATATGCCTATGTTTAGTCACATGGACTACCACACGAGCGAGGGCACGCCCGTGTAGCATCGTCGTTGACTTATTTCGGCTTTTGCCGATTTCCATAGTTGGAATTGTGTTTACACACCTTGTTTGCGAAAGTGCACAAATAACCCACGAGCATTCCAAACCTATATTCAATCACAATATTTGGTTAATCTCCTACCAATCTTGTAACACCCCGAACCCGAAACCGACACCGGAGTCGAACACGAGGTGTTAACTGACTTTAACCCCTTATAAAATTTATTTTCCAGACACTGCCCAATCTGTGTACTAGTCGTTTTAAAAATCATATCTTGAGTTTCGTAACTCGAAAATCAGTTTCGTAATTTTTCCCAGAAACTAGACTCATGTGCCCATCTATGTATTTTTTTCTATAATTTTTGGTCGGGCCAATTAGTACAGTTTATTAGTCAAAATCTCCCATGTTGCAGGGGTTGACTACACTGACCTTTGCCCATTACGACTTGGATATCTCCCTGCACGGGGCTTCAATACTGATGCCGTTTGTTTCTATGAAAACTAGACTCAGAGAGGAATCTGTACATATATGGTACAACCCCTAATTATCTCTGGTTAATTTATAATGAATTTCCAAAGTCGGAGCAGGGAATCCAGAAACCGTTCTGGCCCTGTCCCACAAAAATCTGATTATCTCTTAATATACTGCCCATATGATCTTTTCGTTACTTCCTCATGAAAACAGACTCATCGAGCTTCGATTACATAATTTATTCATCAATAAATTCCACTCCTACTATTTTTAGTGATTTTTCAATCTCATGACACTGCTGCTGCCAGCATCTGTTATTAAAGTAACTAGGTCCATTTCATGCCTACCCTTGATCCAACTCAATCGAACATTCGTGCCATTTTCGCATGGCTTAAAGTTTACATGCCAAAGTTCAAACACAACGTAATAGCTTATACATGCCAAAATGTTCTTCTAAGCCAACTAAGAAGAAAGTACCAAAACTTGCTATCCGGTGTGATGACTTCGATGATGGCCTGACCCCGCAAAAAATAGATGAGTCCAAGCAACCTATAATGGGTGACAAGGAAACACCGAGTGAGTTTATAACTCAGTAAGTCATAAGCAATGCACTACCATCCATCAATAACATTATCACAAGAGGAAACAAAATGGAACGAGACAATTTACTCCATCCATACCGAACCATACCATAGTTCCTCCAACCTATCGATTCAGTTTCATATCAATTCATGCATTCACATTCCATATACTCATCAATAGGACATTGAAGCATTTTCATAAATCAATTTATTTTCGTTACAATCAAACGACTAAACGGCCTTTCACCCATCCTACGATAAATTTTATGTACGTGACTTCAAGTATATTTGTCACATAGGTTCAAACTTACCGAGCTCAACACCAAGTATAAGCATAGCACCTATTAGCCATGTACTCAAGACACTTACCCGATCAGCTGTCCGCGATCGACTCAATAGTGTCGCACACATAGTGTCCATAATGATTCACGAATGTATATTGAGTCCGCACACTCAGTGCTATATAATAAACTCGCACACTTAGTGCTACGTAATCAAATCGTACACTTAGTGCTACATAGTCAAACTCGCACACTTAGTGCCGCATGGTCAATTCGCACACTTAGTGCATCATATTCATTTCGCACACTTAGTGCAACATAGTCAAATCGCACACTTAGTGCTGTACAATTTAATCCCGCGCACTTAGCGCCAATCTCATGGTCATAAATGGTTATACCCGCACGTTTAGTGCCGAGATCAACAACTCAGTACATCTTACCTCTTTTCTTTTCATTCAACAATTTCATCATCACATACGTACATGCATATATATATATGTACATTTATTCATTCCATTCAGCATCAATACATAAACATTATGACCAATTGAAATAATACCAACTACATGCTTAATGACTTACCTTGTGTTGGGTAAGACGGTTCCAACTCGGCTACTCAGTGATCTTTTCTTTGCCTTTGCTTGATTCTCCTCCTTTAGCTCCTTGAGCTTAATCAATAATTCACTAGTTTAACCATCTTGTTAAACATTCATAATTCAATTACACATGCTTATGTATGTTTGTATATTCGGCAACCATCCTCACTAATTACTCATGTTGATGGCCGAATGGATGTATGTGTGTACAATGTCAACTATAACATCATGTAATTCCACATATGACTACATTTCTTAAGTTCCACATCTTAATGCCCATTATACATAATCAAATTTAACATCATATATATATTTACTCATGTGGCCGAATATACATACTCCCACATAATATCAAGTACTCACTTTAAGTATATTGCCGAATATACTTAATCATACACACACCTAGCCAAAATAATTTCTAAAATCTTTATATCATTTATAATACATCTAATTATCCTTTTTCACATTATCAACTCAAATCACATACATTATTTACTATAACATCTTTACATTCGGCATTGGTGTCAACCATAGTAGCCGATTCTTCCTACTTTGTACCCATGCATCTATTAATCCTTAGTTGGTTCAAACACTTCACACACTAGGATTCATCAAATTTTTAACAAGAAATAAAATCTCTAATCCTCAAACTACCATGGCCGAACCTTCATGGAGTTGCTAAGACTCCTCATTTCTACTTCTCACACACTCTCACATCCAAACCCTTTTATTAAACACCCAAAGTCAACCATCTCCTTACCTCATCACCAAAGACATCAAAATACCAACCAAGAACGTAACATTCATGGCCGAATGTCATCTCCATCATTTAACAAAGTTTGAACCATGGCTAGGTAGATTTTGAACTTAAAACTTAAAATATACATGAATCTCAAAGAATAACATTAAACATACCTCAATCTAGTTGCATGCATGGCCAAACTTCCTCCTAATCCTCTTCCTTAGGATTTTCGGTCAAAAGAGGTTGAAAAAGGATGAACAAAACCTTTCTTTTCCTTCCTTTAGCTCACGGCAATGGGGTGTATGCATGAGACCATTATTATTTTTTTTTTCTTTTTTTTCATCACCCTTCCTTTCATTATTTAATTATCATGCTTATTATTTTATTTTCCTTACCATACATCACTAACACAACATGTTGGTGACATGTTTCCACCCATAGCATGGCCGGCCACTACATAATAGGGAGGGGGAATTTGACATGCAAGTCCCCTTTTTCTTCCACATGCACTAATAGGTCCTCATGCATTGACCTATCACATTTTAAAATTTTCTCATATAAGTCCTATTGACTAAATTCACATGCAATCGACTAAATCAAAGCTTGAAATTTTCACACATTCATGATTACATATTCTAGACAATAAACATCACATTCAAACCTTTCGGTGACTCGGTTTAGCGGTCTCGAAACCACTTCCCGACTAGGGTCAATTTTGGGCTGTCACAACTCTCCCTCACTTAAGAAATTTTCGTCCTCGAAAATCTTACCGGTAAATAGGTTTGGATATCGTTCTTTCATCGAGCTCTCGGGTTCCCAGGTTGCTTCCTCGATCCCGTGTTTGAGCCACAACACCTTAACCAACGGAACCTTTTTATTTCGCAACTCTTTCACTTCACGAGCTAGGATACGAATCGGTTCTTCTTCATAGCTCAAGTCAGATTGAATTTCAACTTCTGAGGGATTAATCACATGTGACGGATCGGATCTATAACGTCGAAGCATTGAAACATGGAAGACATCGTGCATCCTTTCAAGTTCAGGGGGCAAAATCAATCTATATGCAACCGGCCCCACTCGTTCGGAAATTTCGTACGGCCCAATGAATCTCGGGCTCAACTTGCCTTTACGGCCAAATCTGAGTACCTTCTTCCAAGGTGACACTTTAAGAAACACTTTATCTCCCACCTGATATTCAATGTCCTTTCGTTTTAAATCCGCATACGATTTTTGACGATCTGTGGCTACCTTCAGACTTTCGCGGATTACCTTTACTTTTTGTTCAGCATCTTTAATAAAATCAACTCCGAAAATTTTACTTTCACCAAGCTCGGTCCAAAACAATGGCGTACGGCATTTACGACCGTACAAAGCCTCATAAGGTGCCATCTTAATACTTGATTGAAAACTATTGTTGTAAGCGAATTCAATCAAAGGTAAATACCGTTCCCATGAACTACTGAACTCGAGGATGCAACATCTCAACATATCCTCAAGTATCTGAATTATCCGCTCGGATTGACCATCGGTTTGGGGGTGAAAAGCGGTGCTAAAATGCAGCTTGGTACCCAAAGCTTCTTGCAATTTCTTCCAAAATCGTGAGGTGAATCTCGGATCTCTATCCGACACGATAGAAATAGGTACTCCATGTAATCTCACAATCTGAGAGACATACAATTCGGCTGGTTTATCCAATGAAAGATCCGTACGCACGGGGATAAAGTGAGCCGACTTAGTCAGCCTATCAACAACAACCCAAATCGCATCCTTCTTACTTGCGGACAATGGCAGTCCGGACACAAAGTCCATTGTGACTCGGTCCCATTTCCACTCGGGTATCATGATCGGCTGAAGTAACCCTGAAGGCACTTGATGTTCCGCTTTCACTTGTTGACATATTAAACATCTCGAAACAAAGTCGGAGATGTCTCGTTTCATACCATGCCACCAAAATCGACGTTTCAAGTCGTTGTACATTTTCGTGCTCCCCGGGTGAATTGACATTCGGCTACAATGGGCTTCGTTCAGAATCATCGGAATGAGTTCCGAATTCCTTGGAACACACAAACGACTTCTAAACCTCAACCAACCATCATCATCAATCTGAAACTCTGATTCCTTGTTCGGAACACACTCAGCTCCTTTTCCAACCAATTCATCATCGACTTTCTAAGCTTCACGAATTTGATGAGTCAATAATGGTTTGGCTTTTAATTCAGCTACTAACACATTGTCAGGTAGAACAGACAAGTGTACATTCATCGCTCGCAAAGCAAACAGTGATTTCCGGCTTAAGGCGTCTGCAACCACATTAGCCTTTCCCGGGTGGTAATCAATGACAAGCTCGTAATCTTTCAACAACTCAAGCCAACGTCTTTGTCGCAGATTCAAGTCTCGTTGAGTCATCAAATATTTGAGACTTTTGTGATCCGAAAACACACGGCACTTCTCACCAAACAAATAATGTCGCCATATTTTCAATGCAAACACAATGGCGGCTAGTTCGAGATCATGGGTCGGATAATTTCTCTCGTGTGGCTTCAATTGTCTCGACGCATAGGCCACAACACGACCTTCTTGCATCAATACGCAACCCAACCCAAGTAGGGATGCGTCACTATAAATGACAAACTCTTTACCCGATTCGGGTTGCACCAAAATTGGAGCTTCAGTCAAATGAGTTTTCAGTTGATCGAAGCTTTTCTGACATTTCTCCGTCCATTCGAACTTAACATCCTTTTGAAGTAGCTTCGTCATTGGTGTGGCTATCATCGAGAAACCTTTGACAAATCGTCGGTAATAACCGGCGAGCCCTAGAAAGCTCCGGACTTCGGTAACATTTCTCGGAGGCTTCCAGTTAAGTATGGCTGAAATTTTGCTCGGGCCAACTCGAATACCCAATGCGGATACCACATGACCCAAGAAGCTAACCTCTCTTAACCAGAACTCACACTTACTGAACTTAGCATATAACTGCTTATCCCGCAAAATTTGCAACACTAGCCTCAGATGCTCAGCATGTTCGGTCTAATCTCTTGAATAGACCAAGATGTCATCAATAAACACAACTACGAACCAATCCAAATACGGCCTGAAGATCCGATTCATCAAATCCATAAACACCGCAGGGGCATTAGTGAGCCCAAACGGCATCACTAAGAACTCGTAGTGACCGTACCTCGTTCTGAAAGCAGTTTTGGGTACGTCCGAATCTCGAATCCGCAACTGATAATAACCTGATCTCAAATCTATCTTTGAAAACACTGATGCTCCCTTTAATTGATCGAACAGATCATCAATACGCGGTAACGGATACTTATTCTTTATCGTCACTTTATTCAGTTGACGATAGTCAATGCACAACCTCATGGTTCCGTCCTTCTTTTTCACGAACAATACTGGTGCACCCTAAGGTGAGAAACTCGGTCGAGCGAAACCTCTATCCGTCAATTCTTGCAACTGAGCTTTCAACTCTTTTAACTCGGTTAGTGCCATACGATACGGAGCGATCGAAATTGGCGTAGTTCCAGGTACAAGCTCAATACCAAACTCTACCTCCCGAACAGGTGGCAAACCCGGTAACTCTTCAGGAAAAACATCCGGGTATTCACAAACCACCGGCACCGATTCGGGTTTCTTTTCTAACTCCTTGTCATCAAGTACATACGCGAGGTATGCTTCGCACCCTTTCCTTACATATTTCTGGGCCAACATTGCTGATATTACAGCTGGCAACCCCCTTAAGTCCGCAGACTCAACTCGGATTATTTCGTTATTTGCGCACCTCAAATCGATAGTCTTGCTTTTGCAATTCACAACCGCATCATGCGCGGTTAACCAATCCAAACCAAGAATAACATCAAACTCGTCGAATGGCAAAAGCATCAAATCGGCCGGAAAACAGGATTCTCGGATTATTAGAGGGCATCTCTTACACACTTTATCAACAAGTACGCATTGACCCAAAGGGTTTGATACTCGAATTACGAGCTCAGTAGACTCAACAGGTAGAGTCTTACTGGTTGCTAAGGTTTCGCATACATATGAATGAGTAGAACCAGGGTCAATCAATGCAATCACATTAGTATCAAAGAGAGTGAAGGTACCAGTGATGACGTCGGGGAGGATGCCTCCTCTCGTGCGCGAATGGCATATGCTCTAGCAGGAGTACGGTTCTCGACTCGATCGGCCGTATCAGAGGCCCCCCTCTGACTACCACCCCTGCCTCCTAAAATTCTCGGTGGTCTACCTCTAGATGTCACTCCACTAGGTCTTGCACCTTGAATCTTATGCTTCTCATCCAGCTCCGTGCAATCTCTAATGAAGTGGTCCTTCGAACCGCATCCGTAACAGGCCCTGCTAGTAGACTTGCCCCAACATTCACCTAGGTGTCGTCTTCCACATTGGGGACATTCAGGTTTCTCGTGACGATTATCGCCCACACTAGCTACCGAAGTAGCTCGGGAGCCCATCGATGGTCTTGCCCTGATGGAAATTCCCGCAATCGCCCTCGACTTATTAATGTCCTCCCTGAACTTCTTTACAGCTGAGAACGGAGCTTTACCCGTCGATCTTTTACGATAATCTCTAGCTTCAAATTCAGCCTTCCTCCTCTCCTTTCCAAGTTCTTCCTCCTTGCAGGCCCGTTCGACTAGTGTTACGAATTCATTTATTTCCAAAATACCCATTAGTAGCTTTAAATCTTCATTCAATCCTTCCTCGAATCTTTTGCACATAGCAACCTCATCAGCTACACACTCCCGGGCATACCTACTGAGTCTTACGAATTCATGTTCGTATTCAGATACAGTCATACGGCCTTGCTTGAGTTCCAAGAACTCCTTACGCTTCTGATCAATGAACCGTTGGCTAATAAATTTCTTTCAGAATTTCGTTTGAAAGAAGTCCCAAGTTACTCGCTCGTTCGGGACTATGGAAATCAAGGTCCTCCACCAATAGTAGGCTGAGTCTCGCAACAAAGATACAGCACATTTTAGACATTCGTCGAGTGTGCATGACAATTCATCGAACACCCGAATGGTGTTATCAAGCTAGAACTCGGCCCTTTCGGCATCATCAGTTACTATGGCCTTGAACTCCTCGGCCCCACGCTTCCTAATCAAGTCTACAGGTGGCTTACTCAGCCTCACAGGATCAGCGACTGATGGCATTACAGGCTCTTGGGGTGGATTATTCAAATTTGGGAATTGTTGGACAGCCGGGTTGGTTCGGGCATATTGCGCGACCCACTCATTCATCATGGTAAAGAAGGCTTGTTTAGCCCCCTCACCTTGATTATTCGCAGATGACTGAGGTTCAACAGGCGGCGTCCCTTGTGCAGGAGCAGCCGCTACGCTCTCAACGTCATCCGCTAGGGTTCTTTCTTCACCGGGGTCCATTTACTAATCAAAACAAAAACATTTCAACCGTCAGAAGTCATCACACATTTAAACATTAACATTCGGCATGTATAGCTAGACTCATACGCGCTATGGTAGTCCTAGAACCGACTAAACCATAGCTCTGATACCAATCAAATGTAACACCCCGAACCCGAAACCGACACCGGAGTCGAACACGAGGTGTTAACTGACTTTAACCCCTTATAAAATTTATTTTCCAGACACTGCCCAATCTGTGTACTAGTCGTTTTAAAAATCATATCTTGAGTTTCGTAACTCGAAAATCAGTTTCGTAATTTTTCCCAGAAACTAGACTCATGTGCCCATCTATGTACTTTTTTTCTATAATTTTTGGTTGGGCCAATTAGTACAGTTTATTAGTCAAAATCTCCCATGTTGCAGGGGTCGACTACACTGACCTTTGCCCATTACAACTTGGATATCTCCCTGCACGGGGCTTCAATATTGATGCCGTTTGTTTCTATGAAAACTAGACTCAGAGAGGAATCTGTACATATATGGTACGACCCCTAATTATCTCTGGTTAATTTATAATGAATTTCCAAAGTCGGAGCAGGGAATCCAGAAACCGTTCTGGCCCTGTCCCACAAAAATCTGATTATCTCTTAATATACTGCCCATATGATCTTTTCGTTACTTCCTCATGAAAACAGACTCATCGAGCTTCGATTACATAATTTATTCATCAATTAATTCCACTCCTACTATTTTTAGTGATTTTTCAATCTCATGACACTGCTGCTGCCAGCATCTGTTATTAAAGTAACTAGGTCCATTTCATGCCTACCCTTGATCCAACTCAATCGAACATTCGTGCCATTTTCGCATGGCTTAAAGTTTACATGCCAAAGTTCAAACACAACGTAATAGCTTATACATGCCAAAATGTTCTTCTAAGCCAACTAAGAAGAAAGTACCAAAACTTGCTATCCGGTGTGATGACTTCGATGACGGCCTGACCCCGCAAAAAATAGATGAGTCCAAGCAACCTATAATGGGTGACAAGGAAACACCGAGTGAGTTTATAACTCAGTAAGTCATAAGCAATGCACTACCATCCATCAATAACATTATCACAAGAGGAAACAAAATGGAACGAGACAATTTACTCCATCCATACCGAACCATACCATAGTTCCTCCAACCTATCGATTCAGTTTCATATCAATTCATGCATTCACATTCCATATACTCATCAATAGGACATTGAAGCATTTTCATAAATCAATTTATTTTCGTTACAATCAAACGACTAAACGGCCTTTCACCCATCCTACGATAAATTTTATGTACGTGACTTCAAGTATATTTGTCACATAGGTTCAAACTTACCGAGCTCAACACCAAGTATAAGCATAGCACCTATTAGCCATGTACTCAAGACACTTACCCGATCCGCTGTCCGCGATCGACTCAATAGTGTCGCACACATAGTGTCCATAATGATTCACGAATGTATATTGAGTCCGCACACTCAGTGCTATATAATCAACTCACACACTTAGTGCTACGTAATCAAATCGCACACTTAGTGCTACATAGTCAAACTCGCACACTTAGTGCCGCATGGTCAATTCGCACACTTAGTGCATCATATTCATTTCGCACACTTAGTGCAACATAGTCAAATCGCACACTTAGTGCTGTACAATTTAATCCCGCGCACTTAGCGCCAATCTCATGGTCATAAATGGTTATACCCGCACGTTTAGTGCCGAGATCAACAACTCAGTACATCTTACCTCTTTTCTTTTCATTCAACAATTTCATCATCACATACGTACATGCATATATATATATGTACATTTATTCATTCCATTCAGCATCAATACATAAACATTATGACCAATTGAAATAATACCAACTACATGCTTAATGACTTACCTTGTGTTGGGTAAGACGGTTCCAACTCGGCTACTCAGTGATCTTTTCTTTGCCTTTGCTTGATTCTCCTCCTTTAGCTCCTTGAGCTTAATCAATAATTCACTAGTTTAACCATCTTGTTAAACATTCATAATTCAATTACACATGCTTATGTATGTTTGTATATTCGGCAACCATCCTCACTAATTACTCATGTTGATGGCCGAATGGATGTATGTGTGTACAATGTCAACTATAACATCATGTAATTCCACATATGACTACATTTCTTAAGTTCCACATCTTAATGCCCATTATACATAATCAAATTTAACATCATATATATATTTACTCATGTGGCCGAATATACATACTCCCACATAATATCAAGTACTCACTTTAAGTATATTGCCGAATATACTTAATCATACACACACCTAGCCAAAATAATTTCTAAAATCTTTATATCATTTATAATACATCTAATTATCCTTTTTCACATTATCAACTCAAATCACATACATTATTTACTATAACATCTTTACATTCGGCATTGGTGTCAACCATAGTAGCCGATTCTTCCTACTTTGTACCCATGCATCTATTAATCCTTAGTTGGTTCAAACACTTCACACACTAGGATTCATCAAATTTTTAACAAGAAATAAAATCTCTAATCCTCAAACTACCATGGCCGAACCTTCATGGAGTTGCTAAGACTCCTCATTTCTACTTCTCACACACTCTCACATCCAAACCCTTTTATTAAACACCCAAAGTCAACCATCTCCTTACCTCATCACCAAAGACATCAAAATACCAACCAAGAACGTAACATTCATGGCCGAATGTCATCTCCATCATTTAACAAAGTTTGAACCATGGCTAGGTAGATTTTGAACTTAAAACTTAAAATATACATGAATCTCAAAGAATAACATTAAACATACCTCAATCTAGTTGCATGCATGGCCAAACTTCCTCCTAATCCTCTTCCTTAGGATTTTCGGTCAAAAGAGGTTGAAAAAGGATGAACAAAACCTTTCTTTTCCTTCCTTTAGCTCACGGCAATGGGGTGTATGCATGAGACCATTATTATTTTTTTTTCTTTTTTTTCATCACCCTTCCTTTCATTATTTAATTATCATGCTTATTATTTTATTTTCCTTACCATACATCACTAACACAACATGTTGGTGACATGTTTCCACCCATAGCATGGCCGGCCACTACATAATAGGGAGGGGGAATTTGACATGCAAGTCCCCTTTTTCTTCCACATGCACTAATAGGTCCTCATGCATTGACCTATCACATTTTAAAATTTTCTCATATAAGTCCTATTGACTAAATTCACATGCAATCGACTAAATCAAAGCTTGAAATTTTCACACATTCATGATTACATATTCTAGACAATAAACATCACATTCAAACCTTTCGGTGACTCGGTTTAGCGGTCCCGGAACCACTTCCCGACTAGGGTCAATTTTGGGCTGTCACAAATCTAATTAAAAAGAACCCTAGCCAAACACTTATCCAAATGATAATTATAAGTTGCCTTGATCGACCGATTGAGGCTTGCACACTTAAACCGTCGCAAGACACTGATTACTAGCCCTTAAAGATTACTTAAGTCGCTCGAGGCGATTGTGGACCTTCTTAGAGGTCATTTATCTGTACCAAGACCCTAGAGGGTAAAATGACCAAAATACCCCTGACGGGTAAAAATTACTATTCTAACCCTAATGGGTGGAAATGACTATTATACCTTAGAGGTAGGTTAATTGATAAGTGTATGATATATGCATGATTGTATCAGAGTATGAAACCTTGCATACACGTAATATTATGACATGACATACTGTATTGGGGTTGGGATTCTTATTTGGAGGAAGTACTATTCTGGTGGCTTTGCCATGTATTCTGATAATTAATGGCTAAGCCACATATTCTGGTGGCTCTGCTGCGTTACTACTAGAAGCTTTACTGCGTTACTATTAGCAGTTATGCTGCGATATTGGTGTGTTGGCTGGGTGGGTCGATTTATTCTCCACATGGTGAGTTGGTTGGTACGGGTGGTGAGCAGGATGATTGGGTTGGGTTGGGTTGCATACCTATATTGTGATAGGCCCATATTGTTACTGCATAGGGCTTAGGCCAGACTGTACTGTTACTGCATAGGGCTTAGGCCCAAACTGTGCTGTTATTAAATAGGGCTCAGGCCCAGACCCTTACTGTATGCACTGTTACTGTTGACCAATAGGTGATTACATACTGAGTTTTCGTAAACTGACCCTTCTTTTATCTGTGCAGGTAATCCCCATCCTTAGACGATTTGGAGCCGCGAGGGACTCGGTGGTGGCCACACATCCGCAGATTGGTTGTTAATAACTCAATTTATTTAAGCTTTTATATTTGGGTTTTAATTATATAATAAGGCCATTTGGGGGTTTTTAACTTTTAATGGGCTTTTGATTTCATATTCTAAACTAATAGAGTAGGAACATCGAATTTTCAAAATAATAAGGTTTCAAATAAAAACCTGCATTTCTAACCTTAATGTTTTCAACTAAAGAAGCTTTCGCGGTTTTTAATCGGATGGCTTTAACTTAAAAACAGAAATAGTTTCCACCATCAAGTACAAGGTTTCGCAAAACACTCATATGTGGCACACTAGATTAGGCCGTAGTGTCTAAGTCAGGTTTGGGGTGTTACACACTTAATCACATTACAATGCCAATGTTCTAAACATGGTCTTACATGTAATCACATCTTGGTAACCTAATGTCATGACATTCGTATCCTAAAATATTCCTAAGGTTTGTACGGGACTTTCGGATATCATAACTGTGTCGATTCTTGCTCGTATTTACTCATTCAACATTCATTATGATTCAATTATAATTAAACATGTATAATTCAATTTAAAGACATTTATTTGCCTATGAACTTACCTTGTATTGAGAGTAAATGGATTGGATCGACTATTCTACAACTTTTGATTTGCCCGATCTAAATATGGTTTCTTTCTTTCAAGATCTATATGAATTCAAAATTAACTTATTTATTCATCAACACATTCAATTTAGTCCACAAACACATATTTAAATCAATTTGCACTTTGGCCCTAAACTTTCACATTTCTTACAATTTAGTCATCAATTCATAAAAACACAAATTACACAATTTCTTTCAAAATTCATTCTAGCTGAATTCTTCATAGACTCCTAGTAGTCCATTATTTTTATTTATTTTACATTTCAACCCTTTAATATACAAATTTCACAATTTAATCCTTATTTGACATTTTTGTCAAAAATCACTTTACAAAACATTAAAATCTATCAAAAATTATTCATTTTCCATCATTAACATTCAAAAACGTCAAACTATCATCACTGAAAACACACAAATTCATCAACCAATTCTAAAATTAAGGCATGGGCTAGCTAGAACTCAAAGCAACAATCATAAAAACGTAGAAATCATTAAAAACTGAGCTCAAAACATACCTTAATCAAGCCAAGAATGTACCGAACCCTAATGTTCTCCCACGGTTTCTTTATCTTTTAATTTTTGGTGAAGATGATGATAATTTAGGGTTATTTTAACTTTGTTTTGTTTATTATAATCTTATTAACCAAATTATTAAATTAACTTTATTATAAAACATTTAATATTATCCATTTAATGCCTATTTATGTCCATTTCCACTATCCATGGTCTAATAATATAATAAGAAACTCACATTTAACCAACCATAGCAATGAAACACATTTAACATATAGAATGCCACTTTTGCATTTTACGCGATTTATTCCTTTTTTCTCAAATTGAGCTATTAAACTATAAAATTAGCTCACGAAATTTTCACACATGCATAATCACATGCTATAAACACCAAAAATAATATTAAAATAATTTTTTGACCTTAGATTTGTGGTCTCAAAACCATTTTTCTGATTTAGCTAAAACTGGGCTATTAAAGAGGCCGTGTGACTCACATGGCTGAGACACTCGCCCATGTCTTAGGCCGTGTAACATTCAAAATAGGGACACACGGCTGTGTCCCAGCCCATTTCTGTGCCCATGTAACTCTTTGAATTAGGTCACATTGCCAAGCCACACACCCGTGTGCCAGGCCGTGTGCTAGGCCATGTAACTGAGACACACGCCCGTGTGGACAAGAAAATGGCTAAAATCAAGTCATTTCTTTCACCCTTCTCAAGCATAAGCCTAAGTACTTTTGCATACATGATCAAGGCTTCTAAATATGCTCAAAACCTACATAAAAATGTCCATACAATAGGCTAATAATTCACACAACAAGCACATACATCAAACATACCTAAAGATGTGCATATTGAACCATTTATCAACTAAGTTGTTTCCATACCAAAGCATATTACAATTGAAACATATCAACTATACCATATTAGATTCATGCCATATCAAAATAACTTTATCATTTGTACCATTTCTCACATGCAACAAAACCATCTAAATAACACAAATCTAGCCATTTCCAAATGGTTCCAACAACCAACATATATAAAAACCATATTTCAATCATGCACGTCTATTCAAAACCTTTCCAAAGCATACCATAACTTGACCATGTTGAGGTCAAATCATTACTTACCATTTTGGCCATTTAAATATGCATTAACACATTATCAAAATAACACACATCAACAAGGCATCAAAAGTACCAAGGTTACATCAACCAAAATGACATATGCATGCCAAACTCATCCACTACCATAAACCAAAAGTCCATCTATACATGCCATTGTAACCTTGATCAAAACATCAAAATCTACCAATATTCACTGGATAGTGTGATAGGTCTCCGAAAAGCTTCCAAACCTGATCGAGCTTCCGATAATATGTAAAGGAAAATAAATACGTAAGCAATGAATGTAACACCACTTACCCGTACCCGAGGCCTGGATAGGATACAAGGCATTATCGAACACATACACAGTCATTGATGCAAAAATTGGGTTATAAATTTTTCTTTAAAACAACTTCATTCATACATACACAATGTAATAGCTTGATTTTGGGGCTAGTAAGAATAGTGGTCTCGGGGCCACAAATTTGAAGTTAGAGAAATTATATTATTATTATAGAGTCATAGCATGTTTATATTAGTGCATGAAAAATTTGGTGAGCTAATTTTAACGTTTGTGAGCCCAATTGCGAAAAAAGACTAAATCGCATAAAGTGTAAAAGTCCTAATTTGATAGCTAAAGGTGTTATTTTATTAGAGAATCAAAATTTAGGATTTTAAAGGGCAATTAGACCTTTTTAAAGGAGCTTAGCTAGCCATACAGTCAAAGAGAAGACAAAATTTTAAAATTTGGTCAGTTAGGTGGCTTATTTTGACCAAAAATTGAAATAGATAAAAGAAGTATGATATCATCCATTTTCATCTTCTTCGTCCACCAAAATTTTTAGCAAAGAATGGAGTTTTAAGAGCTTGAAATTTTAGCAACCTTAAGCTTTCACAAGTACGTGATCCTAACGGTTTTTCTTAAATATTTTTGTACTTTTGAGGCCCTTGAAGCATGAGGTTTCAAATGAGGGTACTATTTTGCAAAATGATTAAGAGTCTAGGGTTTTGCAATGAAAGGATTTGTGTTGTTTTCTGAGTTTTTATGAAAGAAAAATGAGCTTTCAGTAGACTAATGTGCATAAGTTGTAAAATAGATAATAAATGTGTGAAATAGGGGGAATTTGGAGTTACTATAAGAGTCAAAGAGGTTCGGTTAGTCTTGAGAAATAAAGAAATTCGATAAAAATTGATTTTCGAGCCTAAGGATAAAATGGTCATTTTATCAAGGTCTAGGGGCAAAATGGTTATTTTACCAAAGAAGTGAGTTTTCGATTGCCTAATTTTATTTAGTGATTAAATAAGTGTATTTTTCTATTATAGATTAAGAAATACTAAATTCGAACCTAGACTGAGGGAAAGCCAAGTAAATCGACTAAATCGACTAGTCGCCACATTTTGTAATCCAAGGTAAGTTGTATGTAAATAATACAACTGCATTGATGATATATGTGTTTGAATTGTATCAAAATTATTCTAGCATGAATTGCTTGACTTGTGGAAATGAGAAAATGTGATGAGAATAGAGATAGTAAAATTCTCGTTGAAACCCTGAGGAAATAAATCAGATATTCATACCATGACGATGGGGTCATTTCTGAGAGCTAGTGTAAGACCATGTCTGGGACGAGGCATCGACATTGAGACGGGTGCTAGTGTAAGACATGTCTGGGACATGCATCAGCCTCAAGACGTAAGCTAGTGTAAGACATGTCTGGGACATGCGTTGGCTACGAGATGATAGTCAGTGTAAGACCATGTCTGGGACATGGCTTCGACTTGAGATATAAGCTAGTGTAAGATCGTGTCTAAGACACGACATCGGCATCTTACCCTACGTTTGAGGCTATGGTATATCCGATAGCATTTCGAATGGTTCAATGGTAGAAGTTCTAATTTCTTGTTAATGAGAAAAGTATAATCGTGTCGTGAGTGATACAGGTACCTATTTGGTATGTATAAAATGTGAGCCACATTATATGCTATACGATGTCTATTGAATATTGATGAGTCAGTTTTGCTTATGCCCACTTGTGTATTATGATACTTGTTGATGAATGGCAAAGTAATGTTGTACAATTATTTATATTCAACTTACTAAGCTTTATGCTTACTCCTTCTCCTTTCCTTTTTCTTGTAGTGCCGTCTATCTAGCTCAAGGATCAACGAAAGTTAGAGATATCGATCACACTATCAATCGAAGCATTCGGTATAGTTTGATTTATATTTTTAAATATGGCATGTATAGGGAACTAGACTTGAGTTTTGTGTTGTTATTAATTTTGCCAAATGTGTTGGCTTGGGATAAATTCCTCATTTTGTATTAAGCCTTGAATGATGTCTAATAGTCATTTTGATATATGCAAATGGTGTTTTGATCATGGATGAGTAGAATGCACAAATGAAATGTTATCTATTGTGACTGATTTTATTGCATGAAATAGTCTTGTACTGGTTTTGGTTGTTTTTGTATAGGTTGTATAAGTAAGGGTGGCAAAGATGCTTGGTAAATAGCCTAATTTTGTACACACGGGTAAACACATGGGTAGACACACGGGTGTATGTCTAGGCCGTGTCTGACACACGGCCAGCACCATGGGCGTGTTGTCCAATTGTGTGTCCCCTACACGTAAAAATTTCAAGTCAGTATGTATGATAGTAAACACACGGGCATAAACACGGTTGTGTGTCTCAGCCGTGTGATGGGCACAGTCTAGCACACGGACGTGTGTCTTGGCCGTGTGACCCTTATGAAATGCTGAATTCAGAAATAGAATGTCCAGGTTTGTGCACACGGGCTAGGACACGGGCGTGCCATGGCCGTGTGAAGGACATGGGCGTGTGCCAGGCCGTGTGAAAACCCCTGTAGGTGTGCATTTAGAAGTAATTCCACATAGGTAGAGGATATGGGCATGTCTTTGTTTTTCTTAGGCCATGTGAGACACATGGACCATTAGCACAGCCATGTTGGAATGGTCACACGGTGTGTTGCCCCTCTCACACGGGCATGTGCCCCTGTGTCAAGTGACATTTTCCTATAGTTGTCAAAAGGACCCGGCGAATGATTTCTGATGTGTGTTTTGGGCCTCGTAAGCCCATATTAAGAATATATTGATAAGTTTAAGGAAGTTTTAAATTTTCCAAGTCATGAAGACTCGGAATTGGTTGTAAATATGAGTTCAAGTTAGGTAACACCTCGTATTTTGCCCTGACATAGTATACATGTATGAGGTGTTACATTTAGTGGTATCAGATCATGGTTTAGTCTGTTCTAGTACTGACCTAGCGAGAGTAGGAGTCTAGCTATACATGCCATAACTATATACTGATAGTGTGATGATTTTTGATGATTATAAATTATATTTTTATATAGTAAATGGATCCTAATAGAGCCATGGCGGATGATGTGGAGATTAATGCACCGGCTCCCGCTAAAGGGACCGTGCGAGTTGAGAGTGAGCTCGTGACTATGGGCCAAGGCGGAGGGGCTAGAGAAGCCTATCTCTGAATGATGGATGCTTGGTACACGGTGTTTGTTCGTGCAAACCCGAAGACTTCACCTCTCCCACCTCCTCCGATTCCTCAGTACGCTCCAGTAGCTCCGCAAAGTGCAGACATAATTAGGAGAGAGAAGCCTTCGGTAGACAAGATCTAGAAATAAGAGGCAGAAGAATTCCGAGAAAATCTCGATGACAACCTAGAGAAACTAGATTTTTGGTTAGAGAATACCATCAGGGTATTTGACGAATTGTCATACACACTTGAGGAGTGCGTGAAATGTGCCGTGTCGTTTTTGCGAGATTCGGCTTACCAGTGGTGGAACATACTTGTGCCTATGGTACCAAGAGAGAGAATAACGTGGGAATTCTTCCAGGAAGAGTTCTGAAAAAGGTATATTAGCCAGAGGTTCATAGACCAAAAAAGGAAAGAATTCCTAGAGTTGAAGCAAGGAAGTAGGACAGTGACAGAGTACGAACGAGAATCTGTGAAACTTAGCAAATACGCGCGGGAGTACATGTCCTCAAAAGCCGCCATGTGTAAGAGCTTCGAGGATGGACTCAATGAAGATATCCGAGTGTTTGTTGGTATTTTAGAGATAAGAGAGTTTGTAGTGCTCGTCGAGAGAGCATACAAAGCAAAGGAGCTAGTAAAAGTAAGGAGGAAAATAGATATTGAGTCGCAGGATTCAAAGAAGAGACAGATGGGGAAATCACATCAGTCCTCGTCTAAAATATGAAGAGAGTTTGCTACCTGATTGAATGCTTCAGTGGGGTTATTGAATAGAAACAAGAGCCGGCAGAACGCAACTTCTAGAGCTCAGACCGCTTCTGTTACAAGCATCGGTAGTGCTCGGCTAATTAGGCCAGAATGTTCGCAATGAGGTAGACGCAATTTCAGTGAGTGCCAAGGTAAAGAAAGGGGGTGTTTTAAATATGGGTCATTGGACCATTTCATCCGAGACTGTCCCGATGTAGAAGAGAAAGAGAAAAAGTAAAAAGTGAAGGCAAGTAGTGCTCCATTGAGGAATAGACCGAAAAAGAACCCTGAAAGCAGGGCTTCTAGTAGAGGTGCACCCAGAGATGCTGCGATGAGGTTCGAGGGCAGAGCACTTGCAAGGACTTACGCTATTCGTGCCCGTAAAAAGATAGAGTCTCTCGACGTGATTACGAGTACCTTTTTTATCCATAAATATCTGTTGTTGCTTTAATTGACTCGGGGTCGATCCACTCCTATAATTGCATGGAATTGATACCTCGTATGAACATTTTAGTAGAGTCTGCAGAATTTGTGATAAAAGTGTCTAACCCCTTAAGTAAACATGTGCTTGTAGACCAAGTGTGTAGAAATTGTCCTTTGACAATTAGTGGTCATTGTTTTCCGGCTAATTTGATGTTATTGCTGTTTAATGAATTTGATGTGATCCTTGGGATGGATTGGTTGACTTCTCATAGTGTTGTAATGGACTGTGGGAGAAAAGTTATTGAGTTGAAATGTGATGACGGGAATGTCCTTCGGGTTAGACCAAATGAATCGAATAAACCGTCTGTGGTGATATCGTCCTTGGTTGCTGAAAAATATTTGAGGAAAAGATATAAGGCTTATCTCGCTTTTGTGTTGAATACTAAAGTGTCTGAGTCGAAGATTGAATCGGTACCGGTGGTTTGTGAGTTTATAGATATGTTCTCAGAAGAGTTACCCAGATTACCTCTAGCTAGGGAAGTGGAATTTGGTATCGAGTTGGTCCTAGGTACGGCACCTATATCGATTTCTCCTTATAGAATGGCCCCAATAGAGTTGAAAAAGTTGAAAGTATAGCTACAAGAGTTAAGGATAAAGGTTTTACGAGACCTAGTTATTCACCGTGGGTCGCACCAGTGTTGTTTGTGAAAAAGAAAGACGGGTCGATGAGGTTATGTATCGACTATAGACAACTTAATAAGGTAACTGTGAAGAATAAGTATTATTTGCCAAGGATTGATGATTTATTCAATCAGTTGAAGGAAGCCACGGTGTTCTCCAAGATAGACTTGAGGTCTCGTTATTATCAGTTGACAGTTAAAGAGCAAGATGTACCGAAGACTAGTTTTCGGATGAGATACGGGCATTATGAGTTCCTCGTCATGCCCTTCGGTTTGACTAATGCCCCGGTGGCATTTATGGGTTTGATGAACCACATTTTTTGACCGTATCTGGATAAGTTTGTAGTCATTTTTATTGATGACATATTGATTTACTCGCATGATGAGGGTGAACACACAGAGCATTTGAGAACTGTGTTACAGACCTTGAGAGACAAGAAATTGTATGCCAAGTTCAATAAGAGTGAATTTTGGCTTAAGGAGGTCAGATTTTTAGGACACATTGTGTCGAGTGATGGGATTAGAGTTGACCCAAGCAAGATCTCGGCTATTTTTGAGTGGAAACCGCCAAAGAATGTGACTGAGGTTCAAAGCTTCTTGGGCTTGGCCGGGTACTATAAAAGGTTTGTTCAAGGGTTTTCTACGATTGCTACTCCAATGACGAGGCTATTACAGAAAGATGTCAAGTTCGATTGGACAGGAAAATACCAAAAAAGTTTCAAGAAGTTAAAGGCTTTGTTGATCGAAGCACCAGTGTTAGTGCAACCGATGTAACACCTCTTACCCGAGACTGTCGCCAGAGTCGAGCATGAGGTGTTACCAGACTTATCTTACTTGTTCGGGCATAAAAAAATTTACTTTTTAAAAAAAATAATTCACTCACATTCATCCAATAAATCCCTAAAAAGGGCCCTCGAGGCCTTAAAACATGCAATTGGAATGGTTTGGGACCAAACCGAGAACATTAAAAATTTTCCAATTACTTGCACAAATCAAAACAATTTATTTCACTATTCATAATAAAACTATCGATCTGCGTAACAGTCAGTAAATTAATTATAACTCAAGTTACGAAACTCAAAATTTAAATCCATAAATTTTATTTAAAACTAGACTCATATATCTTCATACCATAATTTTTGTAGAATTTTTGGTTAGGCCAATTAGCACAGTTTATTCATTAAATATTCCCCTGTTTCGCAGTTCAGTAGACCTGACCTCTCTTCACTAAAAGTTGATTATATCACTATACAGAATTCAGATAGCATTTCTGTTTATTTCTAATCAAAATATACCCACTAAGGAATCCATATGTATAAAATATGACCTAGAATTTTTTTTTCAATTTCTAGTGATTTTTCAAAGTTGGAATAGGGGATCACGAAGTCACTCTAAACCAGTCTTACAAAAATTTAAATATATCAGAATATAGACTTCCTTTGCTTTCTCTGTTTCTTTCCTATGAAAATAGACTCAATAAGATTTAATTTTATATCTAATTCACCATTTAATTCCATTTCTACAATTTTTTAGTTATTTTTCAAAACCACATCACTGCTGCTGTTTCCTAACTGTTCCATGGCCAACTCTTACTCCTTTATAATTTC
This sequence comes from Gossypium hirsutum, assembly GCF_007990345.1. Taxonomy (NCBI): domain Eukaryota; kingdom Viridiplantae; phylum Streptophyta; class Magnoliopsida; order Malvales; family Malvaceae; genus Gossypium; species Gossypium hirsutum. The sequence goes on along the minus strand of NC_053434.1, from coordinate 44,366,540 downwards.
TTTGCATCAAACCTCATTTAAGCATACATAATACCAAGACATGTTCTTATTTAGATATATCATAAGATAATCATTACCAAGTATTCACATGCCATTCCTTAATCATATCATAAGGACATACACAAAATAGCCAAGTCCCTATACATGCCATAACTTAAAGTATTTCTAGTCACAAAATACCAAGATAGCTCTTTGATAGTGTGAGGCGACCTTCGAAGTCTTTATGATTTTCCGAGTTGGCTTTGCGATACTATAAAAAAGAGAGAAAAGAAAGGGAGTAAGCATAAAGCTTAGTAAGTTTGCATGTAAATAAATAATAACATTCTAAATGAATTATCAAGATAACCTGAACCTTTCGAACATGGACTTATCACAAGAGTCTTAAGTACTTGGTGACTCAAAAGGAGTTGAACCTACGGCAACAATGATGGTTAGAGCTATTAAAGGATTATGAGTTGATTATCGACTATCGCCAGGGAAAGACGAACATGGTCGCCGATGCATTGAGTAAAAAATCATTATTTTTGTTGAGAGTATTGAATGCCAATTTGGCATTGTTAGATGATGGTTTGGTTCTGGCAGAGTTGAGAGCTAGACTGATGTTTCTGCAAGAAATCTGTGAAGCTCAGAACAGTGACAAAGATTTGCAGGTTAAGAGAACTTAGTGTAAGTTAGGGATTGAATCAGATTTTCGGATTGGCACCGATGGATGTCTAATGTTCAATGATAGAGTTTTTGTACCCAAAGATAATGAGCTTATTCAGAAGATTCTTCGAGAAGCACATAGTGGTTGTTTGTCTGTCCACCCGGATAGTGTGAAAATGTGTAATGACTTGAGGAAAATGTACTGGTGGTCGGGAATGAAAAGAGACATATCAGAATTCGTTTCTAAGTGCCTTGTGTGTCAGCAAGTGAAAGCTGAACACCAAGTACCTTCAGGTCTACTTCAGCCTATCACGATCCCCAAGTGGAAGTGGGATTAGATTACTATGGATTTCATGACAGGTTTGCCAATAACCCTGAGGAAAAAGGATGTTGTTTGGGTTATTGTGGATAGGCTAACAAAGTCGGCACATTTCATACCGATGTGTACTGACTACTCCCTTGAGAGGTTGGCTGACTTGTATATTTTCGAGATTGTGAGACTACACGGGGTACCCTTGTTGATTGTTTCAGATAGGGATCTGAGATTTACCTCGAGATTTTGGAAAAAGTTACAAGAGGTACTGGGAACAAATTTGAGTTTTAGCACGGTATTTCACCTGCAAACTGATGGTCAGTTGGAAAAAGTGATTCAAATCTTAGAGGACATGTTGCAGTTTTGTGTTCTCAAGTTTCAAGGAAGTTGGGAAAGGTACTTACCATTGGTTGAATTCACCTACAATAATAGCTATCAGTCAAGTTTGAAGATGGCATCTTATGAGGCTTTATATGGGCAAAGGTGTTGAACGCCCTTATATTGGACCGAACTTAGAGAAAGTCAGATTCACGAAGTCAATTTAGTCATGGAGACTGTAGAAAAAGTTAAAGTGATTCGCGACTGTTTGAAAGCAGCTTCGAATAGACAGAAATCTTACATAAATTTGAAATGAAAGGAGATCGAATTTCAAGTTGGTGATCGAGTGCTTTTAAAAGTATCCCCATGGAGAAACGTTCTCAGATTTGGTAGAAAAGGCAAGTTGAGTCCTCGTTTCATAGGACCTTATGAGGTTATCGAAAGAGTAGGACCGGTTGCCTATCGATTGGCTTTGCCACCAGAATTGTAAAAGATTCACAATGTGTTTCATGTGTCAATGCTACGTCGATATACATCAGACGCTTCGCATGTGATTGCGCCATCAGAGGTTGAGATTCATCCGGACATGACTTATGGCGAAGAGCCTATCAAGATATTGACTCGTGAAGTCAAACAGTTGAGGAATAAGAGTATAGCACTTGTGAAAGTTTTGTGGCATAGACATAGAGTCGAGGAAGCCACATGGGCACCTAAAAAAACTATGAGAGATCAGTACTCGAACTTATTCGCCAGTAAGATTTTCAAGGATGAAAATCCCTAAGGAGGTGAAATGTAACAGCCCGATTTTGGGGCTAGTTGTAATAGTGGTCTCGGGACCATAAATCCGAAGTCAGAGAAATTATTTTATTATTATAGAGTCATAGCATGTTTATATTAGTGCATGAAAATTTGGTGTGCTAATTTTAACGTTTGTGAGCCCAATTGCGAAAAAAGACTAAATCGCATAAAGTGCAAAAGTCCTAATTTGATAGCTAAATGTGTTATTTTATTAGAAAATCAAAATTGGAGGATTTTAAAGGGCAATTAGACCCTTTTAAAGGAGCATAGCCTGCCATAGAGTCTAAAAGGAGACAAAATTTTAAAATTTGGTGGGTTAGGTGGCTTATTTTGACCAAAAATAGAAATAGATAAAAGAAGGATGATATCATCCCTTTTCATCTTCTTCCTCCACAAAAATTTTCAGCAAAGAATGGAGTTTTAAGAGCTTGAAATTTCAGCAACTTTAAGCCTTCAAAAGTAAGTGATCCTAACGGCTTTTCTTAAATATTTTTGTACTTTTGAGGCCCTTGAAGCATGAGCTTTCAAATGAGGGTACTATTTTGCAAAACGATTAAGAGTCTAAGGTTTTTCCATGAAAGGATTTGTGATGTTTGATGAGTTTTTATGGAAGAAAATAAGTCTTGGGTGTCTTATAAACAACTTTTATGAAAGGTGTTAGCATGAAAACACCTAAAAGGACTAATGTGCATAAGTTGTAAAATAGATAATAAATGTGTGAAATAGGGGGAATTTGGAGTTGCTATAAGATTCAAAGAGGTTTGGTTAGTCTTGAGAAATAAAGAAATTCGATAAAAATCGACTTTTGAGCATAAGGATGAAATGGTCATTTGACCAAAGAAGTGAATTTTCGATTGCCTAATTTTATTTAGTGATTAAATAAATGTATTTTGCTATTATAGATCAAGAAATACCGAATCCGAACCTAGACCGAGGGAAAGCCAAGCAAATCGACTAGTCATTTCATTTTGTAATCTGAGGTAAGTTGTATGTAAATAATAGAACTACATTGATGATATATGTGTTTGAATTGTATCGAAATTATTATAGCATGAATTGCCTGACTTGTGGAAATGAGAAAATGTGATGAGAATAGAGATAGTAAAATTCCCGTTGGAACCCTGAGGAAATAAATCAGATATTCATGCCATGACGATGTGGTCATTTGTGACAGCTAGTGTAAGACCATGTCTGGGATGTAGCACCGGCATTGAGACGAGTGCTAGTGTAAGACATGTTTAGGACATGCATCAGCCTTGAGACGTAAGCCAATGTAAGACATGTCTGGGACATGCATCGGCTATGAGATGATAGTCAGTGTAAGACCATGTCTGGGACATGGCTTTGACTTGAGATATAAGCTAGTGTAAGACTTTGTCTGGGATAAGGCATCGGCATTTTACCCCAGGTTTGAGGCTATGGTATATCCAATAGCATTTCGAATGGTTCAATGGTAGAAGTTCTGATACACCATAGCCTCAAACATGGGGTAAAATGCCATTGAAGTTCTGACAATTTCAAGTCAGAATGCATGATAGTAAACACACGAGCAGAGACACGACCGTGTGTCTCAGCCGTGTGAAGGGTACAGTCTAGCACACAGACGTGTGTCTTGGCTGTGTGAAGGACACGGGTGTGTGCCAAGCCCTGTGAAAGCCACTGTAGGTGTGCAGTTAGAATTATTTCCACATGGGTGGAGGACACGGGCGTGTGCCTCTATGTCAAGTGACATTTTCCTATCGTTGTCAAAAGGACCCAGATTAGTCCCGAATGATTTCCGATGTGTGTTTTGGGCCTCGTAAGCCCATATTAAGAATATATTGATAAGTTTAAGGAAGTTTTAAATTTTCCAAGTCATGAAGACTCGGAATTGGTTGCAAGTATTACTTCAAGTTAGGTAACGCATCGTATTCTGCCCCGACATAGGATACTGGTATGAGGTGTTACACACAATTTGGTCCCTAATATGGGCCTATGAGGCCCAAAAAAACCATCGGAAAAGATTAGGGACTAAATCAAGGACTTTAGAAAAGTTTAGGAAATTTCCTGAATACAGAGCCACACGCCCGCGTGAGACAGGGGACACGCCTGTGTGCTCTCGACACGCCCGTGTCCTCCAGCCATGTAACTCTCTGACTATGACGTTAGCACCAATTTAGGGTCACACAGCTGTATCACACGCCCGTGTGACCAGACCATATGGTCAATAAAAATTAAATGATTTTTCATAAAATGGTGTAGACTTCACACAGCCAGAGTACACGTCCATGTGGGTAGGCCGTGTCTTTTCACACGGCCAAGACACGTGCCTGTGTCTTAGCCCATGTGTTTACTACTGGGCATACTGCTTGTAAAATTTAGGTCTAGGGGACACACGGCCATTCAACATGCCCGTGGGGCAGACCATGTGTCACACACGGTCTAGACACGTGCCCGTGTGTCTACCCGTGTGGACCATAAAAAGGCTATTTTCCAAGCCAATGTCACCCGCAAATTCTTTCATACACTTAAGCATATTTCATAGCATGCAACATGACCTATTTAAACACTCAAATATTCAACACCATGGTACTCTCATACCTTCATATTGTCATCCCATTGCACATTCATTTACTTACACCATTTAGAAGCATTCAACACCAATTTCATGCATAATCAAACTTGAAACCATAACTTCAAATTATTCATTCATGACTATAGTCACCTTAAGATCATTCCTTATCGCATATCCATCAATCAAACCACATAGCACATCATCAAGGCATTAATACATGCATGCATGAACAATTAGACATTACAGCCCCAAAAAATAATTATGAGCCATATCACATGGCTATTACAAAATGAATCATCAACATCATTGGCCTTCACACCATGCTCAAAATTACAATTTCACTATACCCAATTTCTTTTGATAGTATGATCGAACACTCCGACAGCTCTCAATCCCCGAGCTATCTTGGCGGAACTACAAAGGATAGAAAAGAGAGGGGAGTAAGCATTTAAGCTTAGTAAGTCCACATGCAAAATAATATGCAATGTTACTAAACCATAATCATACAAGACATAATAACATAACCACTGAGATTATTCATCACTCAAGCATTCTAGCTCGTTTATCAAGTATTCATATATATACATATAAATATATTTTCTCGTCACATATCATCCTTTAACAAGGCATCACTCATGAGTATAACATACATACCTATACATACCCGTAACATATCAAATAACTTATATCTTCATTACCATGCCCATCTTGGGACTTTCATCGCATCAACCATTATAATACACGTTGAACACTCAAAATACTATTGGATACACGAAAAATTGCACGTAAGTGCCACATAAACATACATAGCCGAAGCTACCTCATATCATGCAACACTCACAATAGAGCTATTCACAGACTTGCTCATATAAGCTATCGATCAAGGTATAACTACTCGGGCTGGTCACAAAAGCTGTCAGATATCCGACCACTCAAGGATTACCTAGCCACTGATAGGACACACAAGACTATTACCCGAAACTCAATCATATGTATCGTATCCATTATGAACTCGGACCACTAAACAAGATCTGATGCTACATATATCACGAACCTGGACCACTCAATGAGTTCGGACTTCTTAATTCCTAGTGACATGTCACTTGTATCCTAAACTATTCTTAAGGTTCAAACAGGGTTTTTCTCACTTGCACATTGCACCTCTATTGCACTTGCTCGTGACGTCGTGGATAGTAACCATAATATTATTCATGCTTATAATAGTACCATTAGACATAGCATACATAATAAGCAATAAAATAATTATCACATAATGTTTACACAACATAACATACCACATTGTCACATTATTTACACATGTACTTACCTCAGTACAAAAATGATGGTAATCGAGCCTAATTGTCGTATACTTTATTCTTCCCTCGATAAGACCCAATTCACATTTTTCTTGATCCATAATGCCAAATTTAACTTGTTTATTAATCACATTACTCAAATCGATCCATAATTCATGCTTTGGTAAAAACTACCTTTTTACCCCTATCTTTCCACTTATTTACGATTTAGTTCCTAAGCTTGTAAAATAAAATGCATGCATTTTATTGGTTACCGAAGCCTAGTCGAATCTTTACTTTGCTCATATCAGCCCATATTTTCCTTTATTTCACATTATTACTACCCACTTTTACACTTTTACAAATAAGTCCCCTTTTTAGGTGTTTTCACTAAAATTCACCTAGTAAAAGATGTTTATCATGCATCAAACATTCATATTCCTCCATTAATCAACAAAATAAATGCATGTTACTCATTGGTCAAATTTCATACATGAACCCTAGCTCAAAATATAGCTAGAAATTGGTAGATCATGCTTCAAAGACTTCAAAAATACAAAGAACATTAAAAACGGGGCTTGGGAGCACTTACAATCAAGCTTGAAATGTTGAACAAAACCTAGCTATGGCTATTGAGAAATTCGGCTAGCACTTGGAGAAGATGATACATTTTTGCTTTGATTTTCCCTTTTTATTCTTTTAATTACCAAATGACCAAAATGCCTTTAGGGTCTTTCTTTCAAATTTTTCCTATGCATGTCTATTTTTGTCCAAAATTATAGAAATTGGTCAAATTGCTAATTAGGACCCTCTAATTCATAATCTAAAGGAATTTCATGCTTAAAGCTTCTAGAATGCAAGTTTTGCATTTTATTCAATTTGGCCCTAAAATTCAATTAGACATTTTATGCCTTGAATTTCTTCATAAAACTTTCAGATAAGCATGCATTCATATTATAGACTTCATAAAAACCATAAAATAAGTATTCCTATCTCAGATTTGTGGTCTCAAAACCACTGTTTCGACTAGGCCCTAATTTGGGATGTTACAATGAATGCTTAGTAAGCTAGTATAAACTTTAAACATAACAATTCATTTCAATAATGAACATTATGGGGTAATTATAAACCTATACTAATACCACAAAGTTTATCAAACTTTATTATCATCAACTCATAAATGAGTAAGTTCATCAATATCACATATATTTTTCATTCCTATCATAATAAGATTTGTAAAACATATAACTCAATCATTAACCTTTTCATAATGCTATGAACCACTCCATTTTTTTTCTTACCATTCCATTTCCTTACTTTCCATTTCATTTACTTCGCATAAACTTAAATAACAACATCAATTCACTAATTAGTATATTTTTTCATTAACTAGGTCAATTCATCCATAGCATACGTAAACTTCTCACATATAAATACATCATTAAACTCATCATTCCCTTTTTCATCATATTAAATTTCAACTAGGAACTTACCATTTTATTACCTTTCTTATCCCGTTTCACATGCATAACACACAAGACATAAGCATAACATCAACCATGACTACAAGCTAGTTCATTTAAACATAGTTGTTTTGGAATCAACTACAAGATAAACCATTTCATAAGAAAATATGTACTTTGATCCTTACTACCCTTTCATGAACATAAGCATATTTCCATTTGGACACTTACCATTCCAATGCATAACTTTAAAAGTAAACATAATATAACCCAACCCAATAGCTTGGCATAAGCTTAAGCATCATCAATAACACATGTTAGTGCATCAATTCATAATTCACTTTAGTTAACATAAAATAAGTCATTAAACATGAATAACCTCACTTGAAATAATCAATTTCATGAACATAGACATACTTTCATTTAACCTTTCCGTTTCTTTCATTTTCATAGTTTTCATGATATAAGTCATTTGAATACTTACCGTTCCTTCCCCTTTCATGCGTGTTGAACCACTTAGAATAATATTAGATACACGAGAAAGCTTATACAAAGTGTACTAAACGTATGGTCAACCATTTCTTTTCATCATTGCTCATTTGAGCCATAAATGGGTCTACTCACACAATATGACACTTAGAATGTAGCTACACGATGCCATTCACACAAGATGACGAGTATTCGTAACAAATGTTAGAACTTAGCCATCGATAGGACATTCTGGACCAGCACCTTGAACATGGTAACTTGGGTCTGCTCACACAAGCTAACTGTCAAAATGTAAGCTACATGATGTTGCTCACACAAGCTGATGAGTATCCATAACAAATGCCAGACCTTAACCATCGGTAGAACATTCAGGATCAGCTCCTGAAACATGAAAATCCTAATAACATGTCATTTATATCCTATACATTCCTAATGTAACACCCCCTACTTGTGTCCGACGCTGGGACAAGATGTGAGGCATTAACGAACTTAAACACAAACAATCATGCAACCATAAAATTTCATTCATATTTTAAAACACTCAATCACATGCACATAGTCCCTTATTTGGGTTTACGAAGCCTAAAAAATACTTTAAGAAGGGTTCGGGACTAAACCGATAACTTTGGAAAGCTCTAGGGAAAACTTAGAAATTTTTCTCATGAAACAGGGCCACACACCCGTGTTCCATCAACACGCCCATGTCCTCAGGCCGTGTAACTCTCTGTTTATAACGTCAGCAAATAAATTGAACCACATGGTCAGGCCACACGCTCGTGTCACCAAGCCGTGTCCCTCACACGGTTGAGACACACGGTTGTGTCTCATCTCGTGTAGTTAACTCTTAGGCTATTTTCCAAGTCTTTTTGTTACCCTTACATGCACACACATATACATGGATCCAATGACATTCAACATCTTCAATTATGATACAAGCATATCACTTACCTATCAACATGCATGTGTTACACATTCCTACATTAGGCCAAGACAAGCCATACCATAGTTATCTTTGTGCCAATTTATTTCAACTTATCATCAAACTTCCATGTTCAAAGAATTATTATTTATCTCCATATTACACATTTAATTCATGGTCATAAAACATGCATTTAATACACATGACATATTGCCAACCATGCATGACAAACAAACATAATCCTATCTTCATATCATAAGCAATAAATCATAACTTGACTAGCTAGACTTACAAGCCATAATCAATATGAGCCACATCTCATGGCCATATACAATAGCTCAAAATAGGCCAACACATTTGGCCAAATCATAATAACACATGTCATAGAACTAGGTCCCTATACATGCCACTCACTTGATAATTCTAACATATGTAACAATATTCCAAAGGTATTGGCTTGATAGTGTGATGTTGCCTCTGACGATCTCCAACCCCGAGCTGACTTGAAAACACTAAAAGAAATAGAAAGGATGGAGTAAGCTTAAAGTTTAGTAAGTCCATATGAAAATAATAAGCAAATTATCAACATGATTCCATGGAAATATAATCATAATTACACTTTTACTTATTTTCTAGTCATGTTGTTTTCTTGAGTCATAGTTACTAAATTATTTATATCTGGAGCTACGGAACTCCAAATTAAGATATGTAAATTTTCCCTGAAACTAGACTCATACATCTTTTTACCTATAAATTTTTATAATTTTTTGTCGATCCAATAAGTACATTTATTCTTTAAAGTTACCCATGTTCTGCTGCTTGATAGCATTGATTTTTCTTTACTAAAAATCAATTATCTCATAATACGGGTTTCAATTAATGTTCTCATCTATTTCTATTGAAAATAGACTCATTAATTATTTTAATAATATAAATTATAACCTATAATTATTTTTGTACAATTTTTAATGATATTTCCAAGTCAAAACAGCGAATTCGAAAATCATTCTGACCCTGTCTCACAAAAATTAAAATATCTCAAAATATGAAATTCTTTTTCTTACACCGTTTCCTTTATATGAAAATAGACTAAAAAATATTTATTTTTATATCTTTTTCAACCTCTAATTTGATTTCCATGATTTTTGGTGATATTTCAAATCTACACAACTGCTGCTGTCTAAAACTATTTTATTACAATTTTCAGTGTTACATAATTTCAATTACTCCCTTCCATCTTATCGAAAGTTCACTCAACAATCGAGCACATTGCTCATAAATTTCCAAAAGCATATACATACACTTATTCATCACATGGTCATGTTCAGATGTATTTTCACTTAGTCGATTTCCCGTTGAACTCATCGGAATAATAAGAAATACACGATTGCCTGCACATATTACCACCCTTGTAACCGAAGCTATTTGGTACGCTTAGTAGCCTGCACTTAGAACTACACATGTGATCAACAATCCGATACACATAGTAGCCTGCACTTAGTACTACACACGTGACCTAACCATCTGATTCACGTAGTAGCCTGCACTTAGTACTACACACGTGATTGAAGTTGTCGGGTACGCATAGTAGCTTGCACTTAGTATTACACATGTAACCAAACTATCTGGTACAGGTAGTAGTTGCACTTAGTACTACACACGTGAACTAACCATCTGATTTACGTAGTAGCCTGCACTTAGTACTACACACGTGATTCAAGTTGTCGGTTACGCATAGTAGCCTGCACTTAGTACTACACATGCGACCAACAATCCGATACACATAGTAGCCTGCACTTAGAACTACACATGTGACCTAACCATCTGATACACGTAGTAGCCTGCACTTAGTACTACACATACGACCTAACTATCTGGTACATGTAGTAGCCTGCACTTAGTACTACACACGTGACCTAACCATCTGATACACGTAGTAGCCTGCACTTAGTACTACACACGTGATTGAAGTTGTCGGGTACGCATAGTAGCCTACACTTAGTACTACACATGTGACCTAACTATCTGGTACACGTAGTAGCCTGCACTTATTACTACACATGTGTTCTCACAATAGATCATTCGTATCATTTCTATTCCGAAGGTTCAACCGGGAAATTCCTCACTTTTTAACATTTAGCAAACTCATTCATATTCTATTTGGATTCATAATTTACATCAAATGATCATTCTATAGGCAGCCACATCTCATATAATAATGAAATATAATAACATAAAAAAAATCGATATATTATTTACATACAAATTGTAACATCCTGATTTTCGGATTTATTCGCGGTTTTCAATATTTTGTAAAGATTTTAAAATTTTGTATTTGGATGTGAAATTAATGTTTTGAGTAGGTAAATGGGCTTATAGAAGGCCCATGTGTTGGCCAAAAACCCGGTTGAATTTTTTAATTTTTGGACTTAGAAGTTAGGGGTTCTAGCTAGATGGTCCTTGTATAAAGTTATGGGTAAATTGCATCACAAAAAGAGCCTTAGTAAAGTGGCAAGGGTAACGCCACTAGGCTCCTAAAAAGGTGGATTTTGGAGCATTGGGGAAGGCATGGGATCAATTCCCTGTGTTGACAAATAGATGCATTTATTTTTAAGTGCGGGAGGGGTAGTGTTGGAGTCCTGGTGGAGTCTGCTAAAGGAGAGCTTGAATCTGTCCAAACGCTTGGATTAAGGAGTGATAAGGGGAGAGATTTAAGGGATTTGGAGAGAGGCTAAGAGTTGGCCGAATTAGGGGAATTAGAAAGGGGATTTCGGCAGAGGGGTATTAGGTTAGTATTTCGGCACTTAGGGTATTGAGTAGTGCCGTTTTCTTCTGCTTAAACACCTTAGGGTTGTTCTTTTCTCTCTTTTTCCTCTCTAGCCGAAACCACCATTCTTTCTATTCTTCTTTCTTCATTTTTCTTCTTCAAAACCGTTCATCAAACCTGTTGTTCATCAATACTTTTGTCGAATCCATAAAAGCCGAAATCCTGTGATCACTGCTTGTGTCGATTTCTTCAAAGCCAGGTCCTTCTAGGTTCTTTTGTTTTTTCCACGATTATCTTTTCTTAATCCTAGATACCTGACGGCAATTCTACTTCAATGTCATAGCCTCATATCGTCATCTCCTTCACCACCCAAAAGCCGAAAGTACCATTGGTTTAGGGGCTTATAGCTGAAACTTCTTCAACCCTTGGATTCGGGTTTTACCATTGTTCTAAGGATAAATCTGCACCGGATTGCATGGAAATCAAGTAGGAGTAAGGGGTAAGTACTTATCATCTCAGATCTGTTCTTATTTTACGATGTTAGGAAAAGCCGAAATCCCTAAAAATTAGGGAGGCTATCGATTTGTGCATAAGGCTTTAAGGGTTTGTAACTGATGTTTTCTTTTGGTGATTAGAGTCTTCTTAAGCGTTGGATCAAAAGCGTGAATCATTGGAATAATCAGATTCGGAGCTAGCTATCGATTTTGGCAAAAGGTAAGGGTTCGAAGGCTTTTTAGGAACATGGTTCGACTTTGGTTGAGCAAGTTTTGGGTTTAGTGATTATGGTTTGTAAATAAGAACTGTACTAATCAATTGTAGGACATCGAAAGAGATCTCGGTAGCAGGCGTCGCGAATCAGGTGTGTACCGAACACCCTTTCTTAGTTCAATTCGGCAAAAGCTGAAATGCCGAAATTTTCGGCATTTCATGGGTTGTGAGTATGCGAATGCTCTCAAGACGTAGAGTAAATGTTAGATCTAGCACCGCAAGGTGGTAAGTAAGTTTGTGTGACGTCTTAACGTACTTTGGAAAAAGAGGGCCTCGATGGGTCAAAACTGGGCCCAATGGGCTTACGGACCAATATGGGTAAGAGATGGGCAAATTAGCCTGTTAGTTAGATGGTGGAACCAAACTGCATAAAACTGTTGAAAATTGCTGAAGTAGCTTGTGTAGTTGCTAAGTTACGAGAATTACCCCTAAGGAGTAAAATTACCGATATACCCCTAGGGTTTAAATTAGCTAAACTGCATGATTGATTAATACTGTATTGTACATGATATGCTTTATTAATATCTGTTGCATGGGATTGGGGTCTTGATGGAGGAAGTATTGAAAGTGGTTCATCCACGTACTGGAGGTTTTGCCTCAACTTACTGATATTTGAGCAGCGTTGCTGCAACTGTGGAGTATAGGGCTGGTACGGGGCAGTGTAGTGGTTGGTGGGTTGAGTAGTCTCCCCAGATGGGTTTGCATGCATTACTACTATTGTTACCTATGTTACTGAACTGGGCCTATGGGCCACATTGTTATGTAAAAAGGGGCTAAGGCCTTGCTACTGTGTTCTGAAAATGGCTTTGGTCCATTGTGTACTGTTATCTGAATGGGGCTTAGGCCCAATGGGCTCGAGCTGATTTGGGTTTTGGATGGGTTTCTGTATACAATGAGTTTTCCCAAACTCACCCCTCTTTCCTTCCATCCTTGCAGGTGAGCCCTAGTTGGTGGACTTGGAGCTGGGCGGGATTCGGAGTGGCCACACGTTTTCTGCAAATTCGTTTTCTTCTGGTGAACTAGATTTTCCATATTTTTCGTTTCTGGTTTTGGGTTTTTTTTGTAATAAGGCCGCTAATTATTTTATAGTTTAGGTTGTTTCTTTATTATTTAACTCTATTATGATAAAACTGATCTATGATAACTAACGAAATAGATTAGCTCTAGGACGCGTTTTCAAAAACATTAAGTGATTTCAAAATAACACGAATACGAGTAGGGCTTCCGCTAAGCAAACGTTTTCAACCTTAATCATTTTCTTAAGATGGACATAACCAAACGGTTTTCTCAAAATTATACGAGATGTTAGAGTGTGGCAATGGCGGTGAACATGTCTAGGATTGGATCCGAAGGGAGCTTGGTACTTAAGCAGTCCGACGGACTCACCTCCTCTTCTTCCTGGTTTCCTACCTGGTGCACAGCTTCCATTCACTTTAACCTACTTTTAAAAGTGTCTTTTACAACACCAACTAAGTTTTCCAAACTAAGTAATACGGAATGTTTTGAACGCTTCCATATGGCGCATCAGATCTGGTCATAACATCTAGGCCGGGTTTGGGGTGTTACACAAACTTACCTTGAATGCGAGCACGACTATTTATTCCGATTTAGTCCATAATCTCATTCATTCCCAATCTATGCCTGAATCCCATTTTCCTTTATATATAATATCACATTTAGCTTAATAATTAGTCACATTATTCATATAGGTCTGAAAATCATATTTTTAAAAATTTGCATTTTGACCCCTAAACTTTCACATATTTGCACTTCTACCCCATGGCTCGTAAAATGATTTTTATCCAATTTCCTTGATTTTAAGCCTAGCCTAATCATTTTTATAACTATAGCACCCCATAATTTTTACTAAATCACACTTTTATGACAAAGTTTTGTAACTTTTTCAAAATTATGCTTTTTGACAATTTCACCGAAAATCACTTAGTAAAAGTCATTTATTACACTCCGAGCTTTCATTTTCTACTAGTTGACATCAAAAAACATGCATGTCATCCATGGGTAAATTTTTAAACACAAACCCTAGCTCAAAATATGGGTAGAAATGAGTAGATCTTATTACGAGGATTTCAAAAACGTAAAAATTATTTAAAAGGGGGCTAGAACGGACTTACAATCAAGCTTGGAAGCTTGAAAAACCCTAGCTATGTCTTCTCCATGCAAGTTTCAGCCATGGGGTAGAAGATGGACAAAAATTGGCTTTTAATTTTGTTATCAATTCATTTTAATTACTAGATTACCAAAATACCCCAAACTTAAAAATATTCTATTTCACCCATTTCAAGTCCATTTTTGTCAAAAAAATTATTCAATGGTCTAATTACCATTTAAAGGCCTCCAATTTAAAATTTCATAACAATTAGACATCTCTAACATGTAGAACTCAACTTTTGCACTTTTTACAATTTAGTCCTTTTGACCAAATTGAGTGCCCAAACGTCAAAATTTTTAAACAAAATTTTCATGAAATCATCCTGTGAAATTGTAGACCATAAAAATATAATAAAAAAATTTACTATGTCAAATTTGTGGTCCAGAAACCACTGTTCCAACTAGGCCCTAATTCAGGATGTTACACCTATGGTTCAAACGATGCTCAATAGTCGTCGAACATCGTTGGATTTTCATCATTTCTGTAATGCCCCAAAATCTCAAGAATTTTATTGTAAGAATCTGAAGTAATTAATTTGTATATTTCTGGTTCTGTACCCTAATTTGCTATTTAAGGCCTGGTGTTCGAGTTGCATTGTTAAAAATTATTATTATTATTTTTAAAACAACCTTCAACCATGCGTTTCGTAGTTAAGTTCAATTCTAAGCAAATCAGTGTCAAGAATAAGCCTACTAGTTCACTGGTTAAGCATCTGTTTGTATTTTGCCAGGTTCTGAGTTTGAATCCCACCGTACAGATTAGGAAATATATATGTTTGCAAATTCTGGAAGGGGTGGTTGTTAATTTAAAACATTCTAAGGAAATGTTATCATTCTTTTTCGCTTCTAAACTTTTAAGTTCTTTGTTTTTGTTGTTATTTCTTCTTTTTATTTCTTTTTTTATTTCTTCTTTTTTTGCGGTTGATTTTCGTGAATTGGGAAGTCTTGTTACCTATAAGGTCAATAATGTGTAAGTTTCATTATGATTCTCTTTCATTTGCAATTTTCGTTGTGTTAGCACTTTCCTGTCGAAACAGGAGTTTGCTCGTTTACTTGACATTCTGTTAAACACTTGATTGGCTACTTCATTTAGGCAAGGATATTGAAAAAGATGTTAATCCACTGTGCGAGGTGAGTGTACAAATTAAGTCGGAATTGCGTCGAATCTTTCGACATAATCTTAGCCGTGGATTGATTTTGCTAAATATTGAAATTGATGGTGTGATTGGTTGTTGAATGATTAATTAGGTTCCGGGTAGTCTCTATGTTGTTTCCCCATCAAAAGGAAACTAGGTGCATAACGAAACCCTTAATTTTGCAAGTTTTGGTTACCAAAAATAGTGGTTGTTGAGGCCACGCGGCCAGGCACACGGGCATGTGTGGCCATGTTAGTGCAGGGTTCACATGGGCATGAGACACGGGCATGTGTCTAGGTCGTGTAACTTATTATTTGTGATTTAGGACCACACGGGTAAGCACGCAGCTTGTGCCCAGGTCGTGTGAATCACACGGCAAGGACACGACCGTGTGTCTAAGCCGTGTAACTCTCTGTTGTAGGTTAGAACCACACGGGTAAGGGGCATTGGCGTGTACCTAGGCCGTGTAACATAACCGTGTGTCCAGGCTGTGTGGCATTGTAAAAGACGCCCAAACCCCATTTTTAAGGCCGTAAATGTTGTTTATGACTGATAATGATTTCCCCATTGTATGAATGATCTGAATTTGATTGTATGAGAACTCTCTAATACTTTGTAATGGACGTATGAATATTATAACTGTAAATGTATTATAGATAATTGTACTTTGCATTTGCATGGGTTGGGATGTTATGAGGAAGGAAGTAATGTACTCTAATTCAGTGGTTAAGCCACCATGTGAATTATTCTGATTCTGGCACTTTGTCGCATTATGATCCAGCAACAAAGTTATGTTATTGTAAACGTGTCAAATAGACACTTGTGGTGTGTAGGGTTGGATGGGCATTGAATGTCCTGAACAGTGTGTTGGGATGATCGAAGATGGTGTGTAGCGGATGGGATTTAGGAATATCTGCATCTAAATCTGATCTGCAATATATATATGAGTTAGTATATAATTGATTTGTTCTGAACATGAACTGTAAATAATTCTGTACCGAATCAAACCTCTGAATTTGAAACTACTTTACAAATGAATACTAATTGAATAAACCTCTTTTACGCATTGATTTCACAACTCATTTTGTTTCCGATTGGATTTCAGGTGATTCCCAACCTTGAACGGGTCAGCGCAACGTGTGCTCATCAAGCATTTATCTTTCCTTAAGTAGTATATTAGGACTTCAGTAAACAACAGTAGAATGAATTTGGAAGATTATATACTTAATTAGGTTTATAATGAATGTGTTATGAGGCAAGGTTTAACTTTATTGTATTGTGGTGTGGCCTTTGGTAATTGACGAGGTAACTCTCTAAACTTGGGCCAGACGTCCAGGCCGAGTTTAGGGTGTTATAGTTTCTTTCATGATAAATTTCATAATAACACATATACATATTGATTCATTTATAATAGAACAACACATTAAACATTCAATCTAATTAACATTGAAATGTTTATAGTTCATACGAACTTACCTCGCCAGATTTGCAGAAATGTTAAAGTACAAAGGTTATTTGGCAATTTTTCATTCTCCTCGATTTTCCACTCAATCTTGATCTAAATTAATAATTTCATTCAATTCATTAATTTAGACAGTAAAACAATTTATTTTATACAATTTAGTCATGTTTGACATTTTTACAAAATTTTCCCTAACATTTAAGTTTTATTCAATTTAGTCCCTAAGCCTAAAACATGCAAACTAACCATTTTTATTGTAAACCCATGCCAGCCAAATGTTAATAGCATCCATTTCAACTTATGTTTACAAAAATTTCAGATCAAGTCCTTGAACTATTACTAATTCAATAATTTAGTCCCTAATCGGCAAATTCATCAAAAATCACTTAATAAAATTCTTATAAATAAAAACTCATACTTCAAATTCATTATTTAACATCTAAAATCACAAATATTCATCAATAGCAATATTCACAATCTTTAGCAGTTTCAAAAATGAAGGCACTGGTTAACTAGACCTAGTTGCAACAATATAAAAAACATAAAAGTTATTAGAAACAGGTGAAAATGGCGTACCATGCATGAATTGAAGCATGGCCGAACCTTGGATCTTCTAGCCATGGTGTTTTGGTGATGAACATATCAAATGAAGAAGAAAACCTTTTGCTTTCTTATTTAATTAACTTTGTATTCTTTATTTTATTAACTTTTTTATTATTGATTTTATCTTTATATTTTAATAATAATATTATAACATATAAAGCACAAATAAATTTAAAAGAAAATAAAGCTTTAACCGTCCACCAACTTAAGAACGGGTAATTTACCTATTAAGGCCATCCAATTATAATTCTTTAATCAATCAACCCCTTTAAATTAATAGCGATAAACTTTTTCAATTTTTACGATTTAGTCCTTTTTGCTTAATTAACTATAGAAACATTAAAATTTCTTAACAAAACTTTAATACAAATAGCACTCTGTAAATATTTATAAAAATATTTATGACTCGGTTTATAGAAATGAGGTCCCGGTACCTTATTTTCTAAAACCACCTAACTTTATGGTCTTGCCTCTTGAACTTAATTAATCATTCGAATCGCATAAATTACCATATCAAAAACCTTTTTAAAACTATATATGACTCTTTAATATTAAAAAGTAATAATTACAAACTTACTCGTAGGATTTGTGGCCCCGAAACTACTGTTTCGATACAACTAAAAAAGGGACTATTACATGTTCAGTCTGATGTACTGTCAGTCTAGTCAGCCACATCTATGTCTCTATCTTCTGGGAGTCATTCATTTCAATGCTCAAGACAGCCACATATTAGGTTCGTCAACTAATAATAGTTATCTTTCTGTCTTACAATCCAACCACATAATACCGCTTAATATTAATTAAACGTTAGATAATGAATTAGTCAATATTAGCTTCTATTTTGCTTTGTGTGCAAATATCATTGAGGACAATATACAAAGAGTATTAATATAATTAATGGACATTATTATTAGATCAATTTGTTTGAAAAATACAAGTGTACATAGACGAAAATGCTACACTTAGGGCATCAAATCCAACAGTTATCGATTTACAATCTCTTTATATGATACATAACAAAATATCCCCTCAATAACAATATATCTCTTTAAATAACAATATTCTCTAACAACTACCAAATCTATCAACTATTTACTCAAAATCCTAATAAAAACACAAATTTCTAACCAAATACTCGAAGTCCTATTGAAAATCCAACTTCGTAAAAATTCTTAAAAGTTTTTAAATTAAAAATTGTAAAATTTATAATGCCAAAAACAAATTTATGATTTTTCAACATATCTATTTATATAACATCATTTTGTATGTATAACAAAATTTATAATATATACAAATAAATTTATTTATATAACATCTCTATTGATCCCTACCCACAACATAACTTATAACTGGTTGGTTTGGTAAAAGTTTATACTCATTTTTTTTAGAGCCTACGACAAAAGCTCTCTTGTCCCCCTCCTCACCTACAATATATATAAAGAGAAAATATTTGGTATATTGCTATTGGCGTTTTTAGACTTCATAAATAAGGTCAGGGGTTGACAAATGTCCTATAAGGGTATAGTAAAATACTAAAAAAAATAAATATTTTAGAAAATAAAACACATGTCAATTTTTTAAAGTTACTTGTGGAATAGAAAATAACATTGTTAATGTACCAAATAGTAACTCATATATATGCAAATATTTTTTTGAGAAAATACACTTTACAACTTTCTGTTCTATTATTTAAAATTAATTTAGCAATATATTTTTTTTATATTTACAAGAAAATATATTTATATTAATAATTTAATAATTTTAACATTTGAATATACAATTTTAGGGTTCAAAAAGCTCCTGAACAAAAAATTCAAGTCATTGCACATGAGATTTTTCATCAATTAAGTCATTTGATTGTTAAAATTAACAATGAACTGTTAAAGAGTAAAGATTGTTGTTTTCTTACATCTTTGGGTTACTTTTCCTATGTATCATGCCAAAATTGTTGTACATGGTGAATTGTTGTTTTCTATTTAAAATAATTAAAATATCATAAAATATTAAAAATAGGAAATTATAAAAATTAGTATAAATGAAAAAACTTATTAGATAATTGAAAATATAAAAATAAAGAAAATTACAGAAAACTTAAAACTATTAAAAATAAAAAATTACAAAAAAAATATAAAGTACTAAACATAAAAAATGTAAAAAAAAACATAATGTTTTTTTTTAAAACATGAAATTTTTTAAAAATATTAAAAAGTATTGAAATTTACAAAATACTATAAAAATAAAAAAATAAAACTAACAGTATATGAAAAAAGAATTATAAAACCAACTTTTTTTAATTTGTACACTGACCATCGTTGACAATTCTATACCTATTAAAAAAAAAATTTTGTTATGCTCATTTGCTGAGGACTTCTCCAACGCTTACACCCTTTTGTCCATTGTAGATATATTTTTTTATATTTTTATTATATATATTTTTTTGTAATTTATATGATTTCTTACAATTTTTTTATAATTTTGTACTATTTTTTAATAATATTGAATTTTTTTGTAATTATATATATTTATAATTTTTTGTACTTTTCTATTTTTTATTTAGTTTTCAAAATTTTTATAATTTTATAATGGTTTCTTATAATTTTTTATGATTTTTAACAAAAAAATTAATTTTTACCATGTGGCATAATCTTTATGTGACATGTAGCGTAAAATAACCCAAAAATAAAATAAAACAATAGCCGTTACTATTTAACAATTGATATTGTCTATAAACTTAAATGATTGAAATTTTAATATTTAAGGGTTTATATAAATGTATTTTTATTTTTTCAATGACTTAATTAATTTAACGGCTTTTTGGATGCTCTAGCCAAGATACAAAAGTATTTAAACAATTAATCATTTTTATATAATCAAAATATATAAAAATAAATTCAAATCCCTAGTAAAGTAAGGTCACACTCTAGTATTTTCTAATTTATAGTGTTCAATAATTTTATTTTTTTTAAGCGGTTGCGTGATTTATACTACTATAAATTTCCTCCCCCCCAAATTTAAATTCCAATCATTCTTTCTTTTAATTATAAAAATAATTAAATTTTAATTTATTTTTATATTTTGTTCAAATTTGAGATTTAATTTATATACTATAATTATTTTTAATAATTTAGTACCTCAACTTTAAAATATCATTAGTTAGTCTAAATACATTATTCTAAATGAATGATGATGTCAATTTTTAAAAATTATTAGTACCGTTAAAATTTTTTATGAAATTCAAGTACATTACATTTCTTTTATTTCATTAATACCAAGTGAGTGTTTTATTTAAAAAATGCTACACCGGAAGATTTAACCAAAAAAAAATAGAAGTGTATAAAATAAACCTAGATTTTTAAATTTAAAAGTGGAGAGACTAAATTCTTGAAAATAAAAGTATAGAGATTAAATTCTAAAAATATGAATAGTACAAAAACTCTAAGCAAATTACGACCTTTAACTTTTAATCTATAGATTATTTAAAAAATAATTAATTAATTGTCTCGAGATTATTTAATTGATGTGTAAATATACACAATCGTTGAGAAGTAATAAAGTAGTGAGTAAGACTTATCATCTCCACAAGGACTGTTTATCTAAATCAAGTATTACAAAATTAATTACTTAGCAAATTGGTTGATGATGAAAATTAATTAAGTGTGATGGATTTCTATTTATATTAAACTAGCCTAAGTATGCTTAAAATTAAATTAACTAAAGAATAAATAAGTATTCAAGTTTTAAGAGAAATCACAATAGTATGCATGTGTTAGAATAATTTTCCTTACTAACTTAGAATTATTTAAATAATGTTAATAATGATACGAAAAATAAATGGCAACTCGGCTATTTATTAACCTTGTTTTAATTTCGAGTACTTTGGTTTCTCTTGAAGTCCAAAATTTAACCTCTTGACTGCATATGTCTATGTCTGTTCCAACTTCAAGATTACCTTTTCAGGCATCGTCTAAGAATTTATACTTAGTAAATTATTAAGCCTAGAATATGTCTATGTCAACAACTTAGTATTTTTAATAAGCAAAAAAATAAATTATGTGAGGTAACAATAATATTTTTATACTAAAACAGTTTAATCACATAAATCCTAGATTTATGTAAGGTAATAAGGTTATTTCGAGTTATTACAAATTTTGACCTAATTTTCTCAAATATAAATCAAACATGCACCATTTAGAAATTGTGTTAATTAATTATAATTTGATTCTAATTTAATAACTAATTCAATTGCATCCCTACATTTATAATACACGAATAAAATATTCATGGTTTTATGTAACGCCCCAAAATTTTAAGAATTTAATTGTGAGATTTTGCTGTAATTATTTTTTGTATTTACGGTTTTGTGTTCTGCAATTGAATTTAAGGTCTAGAGTTCGAGTCGCATCATTAAAAGTTTTGTTGTATTTTAAATCAATCCATAAGCACGCGTCACCCGCTTAAGTTCGATTCAATGTGAAATTGTGATAAGAATGAGCCTATTGGTTCACTGGTTAAGCATTTGTCTGTATTCTGTCTAGTTCCAAGTTCGACTCCCATCATATACGTTAGGAAAATATTTTTGTCAAAAGCTAGAAATATGCTTGGAAGTTAGGAAATTAATTAACGATAGTTTCTTCTTCCTTCTTTTTACTTTTGTTCTTTTTTTTGTCGATTTTATTCTTTTCCTTCTTTCTGGTGATTATTTTGTTAACCGAAAATGGTGAGGGAATACGGGATTAACGGAAGTTCTGTTGTTAATCACTGGTCAGAAGGTTGTCAGCAAGTAAATGTCAATGCGAGTATCTCCGCAATTTTTCCTTCGCTTTGTAAATTGTTTGGACCAGAGTATTTTATGAGTTTCGGGAATCTCTTTTTAAAGATTGTGTATTTACCTAGCAGGCAAGGAATAGAAACTAGACAATCTTTGTGATTGTTGCTGAATTTTCATTAAGTTCGGGATATTTCAAGGTTTCGTGTCGAAACTTCGACGTATGTATTAAGTGAGTAATCAGGAAGTTCTGTTGATTAATTGACTAAATTGTGTTACTAAATGCTTGTTTTAAGCTTCAAGGATCTTTAGAGTTGTTGTCTCTTCGAAATCTATCCAGGTGCATATCGGAAACCTTAGTTTTGCAAGTTTTAGTCGTCGAAAATGGTGGTTGCTGACGCCACACAGCTAGGTACACGGGTGTGTGACTAGGTCGTGTGAGCCACAGAGGCGTGTGACAGGCCGTGTGATTGGCCGTGTACTCATTGTTTGTAGAATGAAACACACAGCTAGGGACATGGGTGTGTGCCCAGGCCGTTTAACTCACTGTTTATGCTTTGGAACCATATAGGCAAGACACACGGGCATGTGATCAAGCCATGTGGTATGTGATTATGGCCCGAAACCTATTTTCGATGGCAAAAATAGTACTTAACATTGATACTGGCTTCTTTAATGTATGAATGATGGAAATTAATGATATTAGAACTGTTTGATACTCCGAGATTGATTTGTGAATAACTTAGTTATAATTGCACTACAATGTTTATTCTACTATTGTGCTATCTTATTGATTATGAAATGAATTGGAATGAATGAATACATGATACTGGTACTTGTGTTTTACATTGGAATCGGTTGGGATATTGGGAAGGAGGAAGAAATCTATTTTGAAATCGTAGCTGTATCCGTCACTAGAGCAGGGTTATGAGGTATTACCAATCAATTCACAACATGTAGCATACATTTATCAAATATAAAACATTTATTGTCATAATCATACAACACAATCACATTGCCCCTTATAAGGGCCTACGGGGCCTTAAACATGCTTTAGAAGTGGTTTGGAACTAAACCGATAATATATGAAAATTTTGGAAACTTAGAAAAATTTCAACCATACAAGGGTCACACGTCCGTGTGAATAGGCCATGTGCCTCACACGGCTCCAAACACGCCTGTGTCTCAGGTCGTGTGGAAACAAGGCATACATACTGACTTGGGTCACACGGCCGACCACATGCCCGTGTGTCTAGGCCGTGCCAAATCTGTATGGTATACTGACTTATGCAACACGGCCAAGTCTGTAACATCCCAATTTTGGGCCTAGTCAAAACAGTGGTTTTGAGACCACAAATCCGATGAGTAAAATTTTATTTCTCATATTTTTATGGACTACAATTTCACGGAATTATTTTGTAAAAATTTTGTTCAAAAATTTTGACATTTGGGCACTCAATTTAGTCAAAAAGACTAAATCGTAAAAAGTGCAAAAGTTGAGTTCTACATGCTAAAGGTGTCCAATTGTTTTGAAATTTTAAATTAGAGGTCCTTATATGGTAATAAGACCATTGGTTAAGTTAGTGGACAAAAACGGACATGGTTAGGCATGTTTACAAAGTTTTTTATGAAGGGCATTTTGGTCATTTAGTTATTAAAATGAATAAAAACAAAATTAAAAGCCAATTTTTGTCCATCTTCAACCTCTTGGCCGAAACTTATATGGAGAAACCATTTCTAGGGTTTTTCAAGCTTCCAAGCTTGATTATCAAGGAAAATGAGGATTGAACCTAAATCGGGTGAAAAATGAAAAATTGACAGTTAGGTTCCTTTTTGCTATTTTGGTGTCGAGGTAAGTTTGTGTGTCAATAATATTGCAATGCTATATTTGAATTGAAAATTCTATATTATTATTGCACGAATGGCATGATTTAATATATTGAAAAGTGATGAAAGAATGGTATATAAAATTTGTGAGAACAATGATATATGACTAGTTGCACATGAAATGTTTGATGGTTCAATCATTGATGGCTTGCTATATAATAGCTGAATATATTGAGAATTTGATATAACATGATATTTTATTAAGTTGGATAACTTGTGAAAGAGTGAAAAGGAAGGTAAGTTTGTATGTAAATAATATATCGTTTTTACTTATGTTATAATATTTTGTTGTTATATGAGACGTGGTTGCATATTGAATGATCACTTGATGTAAATTATGAATTGAAATTGATTATGAATGAATTGGTAAAATGTTGAAACGTGTGGAATTTCCCGGTTGGACCTTCGGAATAGAAAAGATACGAATGATCCATTGTGAGAACACATGTGTAGTACTATGTGCAGGCTACTATGTGTTTAAAATGATTTTAGGTCACGTGTGTAGTACTAAGTGTAGGCTACTACGTGGTCGCATGTGTAGTACTAAGTGCAAGCTACTATGCGTACTCGACAACTTCGATCACGTGTGTAGTACTAAGTGCAGGCTACAACGTGTATCAGATGGTTAGGTCACATGTGTAGTAATAAGTGTAGGCTACTACGTGTACCGGATTGTTGGTCGCATGTGTAGTACTAAGTGCAGACTACTATGCGTACCAGATAGCTTTGGTTACAAGGGTAGTAATATGTGCAGGCAACCGTGTATCTGTTATTATTCCAATAAGTTTGCCGACAAATCGACTAAGTGAAAATACATGTGAACATGACCATGTGATGTGTAAGTGCAGGTATATTTTTGTGGAAATTTATGAGCAATGTGCTCGATAGTTGAGCGAACGTTCGGTAAGATGGAATGGAGTAAGTGAAATTATGTAAGAGTGAAATCTGTAGTAAAATAGTTTTAAACAGCAACAGTTGTGTAACTTTGAAAAATCACAAAAAAATAGTGTAAATTGAATTAGAGGTTGAATAATATATGAAATTAAATCTTATTGAGTTTATTTTCATATAAATGAAACTATGTAAGAAAAAGAATTTATTATTACGAGATATTTTAATTTTTGTGAGATAGGGTCAGAATGATTTTGGAATCCCCTATTTTTACTTGGAAAAATCATTAAAAATTATAAAAATATAATTATGGGTTATAATTTATATTCTTAAAATCCTTAATGAGTCTATTTTTGAAATAAATAAACAGGAACATTAACCAAATCTTGTACGAAGAGATAATTAATTTTAAGTGTAGAGGGGTCGGAACTATCAGACAGCGAAATAGGGGTGAATTTAAAAAATAAACTGTACTTATTGGCCAGACCAAAAATTCTAAAAATTTTATGCTAAGAATATATGTGAGTGTCATTTTTGGAAAATTTATCGAATCTTAATTTGGAGTTCTAGAGCTCTAGATATAAATAATTTAGCGACCGTGACTTGAGAAAATAGCTTAACTAGACTTTGAATAAATAGAGAGGAATTGAAAAATAACATGTTAATACATTGCTTATTATTTTTCATGTGAGCCTACTAAGCTTAAATCTTACTCCCTCCTTTCCATTTCCTTAGTGTTCCTAGGTCAGCTCGAGGTTGGAGATCGTCGGATGCAGCATCACACTATCAAGACAATACTTGTGGAATATTGTTACATATGTTAGAATTATCAAGTGAGTGGCATGTATATGGACCTAGTTTTATAACATGTGTTATTATAATTTGGCCAAATGTATTGGCCTATATTGAACAATTGATTATGGCTTGTAAATTTAGCTATTCATGTTATGTCTAATAATTGTGATGTGAATATGTTTGTTTGCCATGCATGGTTGGTACTATGTCATGTATGTTTAATGCATGTTTTATGACCAATTGAGGTGGTCATGATCATGAATTGAATGTGTCTTAATAAAGGGTGTTTAATCACTAAAATGTTGCTATGAATTGTGATTATGACATGTATAAAGTTGTAAGAGGTTATGGGTAACATAAAAGCTTGGAAAATAGCCTAAGAGTCAACTACACGGGGTGAGACATGGCCGTGTGTCTTAACCGTGTGAGGGACGCGATCTGGTGACACTGGCGTGTGACCTTGTTTCATGAGAAAAAAATTGCTAAGTTTTCCCAAAACTTTCCAAAGTCCTCAGTTTAGTCCCAAACCACCCCGATGTATGTTTTAGGCCTCGAAGGCCCATATAAGGGATGATATACATGTGTTTGAAAAGTTTTAATTTGGACAAAAAATTTATGGCTAGATTTTTGGATGAATGACTGTGTATGTGTTCGGTAATGCCTCATATCCTATCCCAGTCTTGGGTAAGGGTAAGGAGTGTTACATTTAGTGGTATCAGAGCTATAGTTTAGTAGGTTCTCAGACTAACCTAGCATATGTATGAGAGTCTAGCTATGCATCCCACCGATCTGAGATAGTGTGATGTTTCCCGATGCGTATGATAGCCACTTTTTTTAGACAAAAGTACCCTCCAACTAAGCTACATCCAACCATATTGATTTTGGTAATGAGGTATTTAAGTTAAGTACAGTCATGATGAGTTGAAACTTGGAAGGTACGAATCAGATTCACAATACCCTGTTATGGATAGAATTTCATTGACCTGATTGGATATAAAAAATTTGATGGATTGTAATGAATTATTGAAATGAGATAAAGGATTATATGGCATAATGAACTTATATGTGATTGATTGATAATTCCATGATATATGTGACTGAATTGCTCGAATAAATGCATGTGCTTAGATAACTTACCAAAGATATAGATGGAATGAATATTCACGTGTGCTTATTTGAAAGATTATGGTTGACAAGCTCGTATAGTTTAAGTAAACATTTTAAATTGCTTGGATTGATTTATATGATTGTAATGAAATGTCTAAATGATGGTGTACGAGGTGAAGAAAAAAAGAAGAAGAAGAAGATTGTGATAAACTTATCCATGTTTATTGGTCCTTGTATGTTGTTATGTGCATGACTTGTCTGATTAAATGAATAGATAAGTAAAGTTATTCAGAAAACATAGAATGTATGCATAAGTATACTTGTTTTAGTGAGATAACTAAAAAGTGGGTGTAAAATCAATATGAAAGTTAGTTTACCCGAAATGAATGACATGATTGTGATGATGTTGCTATGATGATGAAAATTGTGACATGTATATGTATATGAGAGTCGAGTCTGAGGCCCTACGACCCCCTCCCCTTACCAAAGTGGTGTTTTATAACAGAAATTCCTAAGATTTGTGTTGAATGAGTTCTCGAGCGAGAAACGAAAAAGTTCAGTGATAGAATGGTAATAAGAATGATTAGAGATTGAGAATGGGTTGATAAGCACAGGCATGAACTAGAAAGATATCGAATTGACTGAAAGATTATTTAATTTTCGCAACATCGTAGTTAGTGAAAAAGGTTAATTTTGATAAAACGATCTATCCTGGTATGACGTCGAGAAATGTATTGATTAAAATTCCCTCATGAGCTAATCTTCTTTAGTGAAAAGAATAATATGAATATTTTGATGCAGAAAATAGTTAAAGGAATAATGTTCGGAATGCGAAATGTTTGAGTATGGTAATTATTGCGAGCAGATGATGGCTGTCTCTTTTAAGGCACTCTATGAGTCTATTTATTTTTGGAAATTTGTTGTAGTGGTTGTATATCCTCTGATGAATTTTTGTACTATGGAAATGTTCCCTGACCTTAATGATAGACAAAGGCGTTGTCAGTCTGATTGGTACATAATCTACATGATCCTATTTCTTTCTAGCATTCTGTTACTTTTTTTCTATTGGGAATTGATGAGAAAGGGTGTATGATACTATGATTTGGTTTCTTCTAATGGTTTCCTTGTCCAATATGTATATGGAAAGGTATATTATTCTTTTTGCATCTATCCTTAGTGTTTTGAGTGATGTCTTCTTTTGGATTTCTTTTCTCCGAGGAACCATGAATGTCTTTCATATTTTCTTATGAACTTTGTTATCAGTCTTTCGATACGGTATCATGATTTGGGTTTTCTTGTTTTGGATTTTTTTATGTTGGATTTCTATATTCTGGATTTCTCCGTTATGGGTTTCCTTATCTTGAATTTTTGGTTATCTTTATCTCGTAACTTGTCGAGCATGGCTTATATTTAAAGTATGACCTCTAGCTTGTAATATATATATCAAGTATGATTATGTTTTTGATTTGACTATGGTAAAAAGGTAACCTTAGTAATTCGATTTCTCAAATTTCCTTAGAAGGATTTAACATTGGCAAAGGTTTATGTGGTAAAATTTTCGTATTGTGAAATTAAAAGCTTAATTTGTGATTAGTAAAGTTTGGACAGATGATAACATTGTTAACCGAAGCCTTTGAATTAGTTTAGTATGCATTGGGCAAAGACTCTTTGATTTTTAGCGATAGTTGTTGTAAGATCTTTGAGAAGAGTAGAATGCTGTGACAAACACTTGGGTAGAAAATCCAAAACTTGTACAGAGATTTCGCAAGAAAACCTACAGGAATAATGTATTAGTGATCGAGTTTGGAACTCGGCATCGTTGATCCTTGTATATGAAACTTGAAATGTTGAAAGGTTTAAGGATATTTATCAAGTGTCATCAGAATTATCTTCGCCCATGTTGGCAGCAAAATGGAAATGAGAATAAGTTATTATGGATTTCATGTCTGATTTATTATTGTCTCTGGAAGGGAAAAATGTTATGTGACTTTTTGTTAAATGTTTGACGAGATATGTAAATCATGCTAGTATGTACTGAATTTTCGCTCATCGAGTTCGAGGAGTTTCGTGTCTTTATGATTGATGGATTTCTTGGAATACTGGTCTCCACTAATCGGATTGAGATCCTGGTTTCATATCGTGATTTCTTGGGAAAGCCAGAGGAGGCTATCAAATGAAAGGTAACCGAGAGTTGATTTGGCAAATAATCAGACTGTGTGAAATTATAGAGAGTATAAGGCCGAGATGAACTGGCTAGTTTCATT
Organism: Gossypium hirsutum; assembly: GCF_007990345.1. Taxonomy (NCBI): domain Eukaryota; kingdom Viridiplantae; phylum Streptophyta; class Magnoliopsida; order Malvales; family Malvaceae; genus Gossypium; species Gossypium hirsutum. Next base: position 44,337,132 of record NC_053434.1, on the reverse strand, counting down.
ATTCAAATTCAAAAAGATTCAGGTATGAATGTATATGTAACGTGATGGTATGGATCAGACTTTTGAGTACATGAACTTTCTGATAAAGATTAAGTTTCAGTGAATGTATTGTAAAGCGAAAACCGCTCATGATTCTTGTTCGTGGAATTTAAAGAGATATGTAGTAAATGTAACGCCCAAAATTTCTATAATTTTGGCTTTTGGGATTGTTGAGCTTGGAAATATCAGGACTTTTGTTTTGAATCATGTTGGCATAAAATATATGTAGTTTAAGAGGTTGTGTGCTCTGGGGTGTGTTTGGGAGATCCCAAGTTCGACTTAACTTGGGCTAAGTTTTGGTTTTTATTTGAATTAAGCCTAACTTTTGGTTGATGGGCTTATAAGAATTTATTGGTAGGAATTTAACAGAATGGGTCTGCTGGTCTAGTGGTTAAGTGGCAAGGGATTATGCCTGAGATCCCGAGTTCGAGTCGTGAGTGTGGCGTTATTTTGCTGATAAGCCATGCAAACGTTTGAGTTGGACTAAAACACTAAAGGGGGAGGTAGGGTTTATCAGGTGTTTGCCTAACCTATTTTCCTTTTTCTTTTTGCTCTCTCTGTCATTTTTTTCTTTTCCCAAACCTCTTGTTGCTGAATTTTTATTTCTTTTACCCCTCTCCTCTGTTTTTCTTTCTTTCAATTAGTTTTGGCGTGCTACTAGTGGTTTCGTCGGTTTGGTAAGTATGGTTTTGTTAAATTGTGTGGTTTCTTTTAGAGATCGTTTAAGAGGGATTTAATTTGCTATTTAGGGGACAATTTAGGTTCTGTGGATCACTAACCGGGGTTCTGAACAGCGAGTAATTGCAATTATTCGTTGAAGATAAGTAGATCTCTCATTTCGGGATTTGTCTATTCTAAACTACTCGAATCAAGAGATTGAAAATTTGGTTTACGATTGACAATAATAGGTTTTGGAGTGTTTGGGATTGCGTTAGGTTTCAATCGAAACTAGGTGTGTACTTCGATTGCACAGAAAATAGGTTTCGGCGAAAGCCAAAATCGAGACTGTCAACACCACATGGACGTGTGGACTGCCCGTGTGGAGGCCGTGTGGCGATACACGGCCGTGTGGTCGATGAAGTAGGCTGTGCGCGTACTACACGGGCACGACGGACACAGGCATGTAAGGCTGGCGAGGCCGTGTGGGCCACACGGGCGTGTGGGGTACATCAGTGAACCACACGGACGTGTAAGATCTTGGGCCAGGCCATGTGGTCCATACAGACAAGGCCAATCTGGGCTGTGTGAGCCACACGGATAGGGCACACAGACATGTGAGCCTAATTTGTTTGAAATGTTCTACAAGGTTGGACGGGTCGGCCAAGTCGACTGTGACCTGATTGTAGGGTTGGTAAGCGTTACTTAGACCCCTATACTTTGATTTGATACTAAGATGTATGTAAAACCATGATAATTAAAACATGTGTACCTGTTCTGATTTGATAATGATGTTATGATTTAATATCTGCACATGAGCATGCCTTATTATTTGTTGCATTGCATTGGGTTGGGCATGTTGTTGAAAAGGGGGAAGACTGAAAGGCTATTAGTCTGTCATTTGACAGCTACGCTATATATATATGATACGTACCGTATACGGTACCATTTGGTATGTAGGGTTGGATGGGTTGATTTTATCCCCATACTTGGTGTGTAGGGCTGGGTGGGTCGATTTTATCCCCACATGGTGTGTTGGGTTGGACAGAGATGGTGTGCAGGGTTGGTGGACATTACTGTTCTGATTAATATACATGTATGTCTGTATTGGCTAAGGCCCAAATGTATCTGATACTGTTCTTAGTGGGCTAAGGCCTACACTGTTCTTGTTAAGAGCTTAGGCTCCATTATGACTGTTTGACTGCTATCCGTTTACATGCATGCTTTACTGTGGGGATGTACACATTGAGTTTGTGAAAACTCACCCTTTATTTTGTTTGTCTATCAGGTAATCCCCAGTAGTAGGTTGATCCGTGCAGTGCAAGGGCTCGACGGTACCACTGCTACATACACTTTGGTTTTAAAGGTTTTTAATGTTTTTATTATTTTAATTGCTATAGTTGGGGGTAATTATGTAATTTCTAGTTTTAGATTGTTTGGTTTAAGTTCGGAATTTTGAAATACTGTTTATGGATTTTGGAACTCCAACTTTATTTGTTCTTAAGCTTCCGCGAACTAAGAAATGTTTTCAAGATAATTAATCAATATATGTTTTTTGAGTTAAGTAAAAGGTGGTAACTGGAATGATTTTTGGGTTAACACGGTTTTAAATACAATCTCATGTCACTTCGCTAGATTCAATCATATCGTCTATGCCGGGTTCGAGATGTTACAGTAAAAGTTCAACCTTGAGTGAAAGTTCTTTGACATCGATTATAGGATTTAGGAATCTAATTGAAAAACCAAAACCACTTTCCTCGTAAGATTTTCGGGGACGAAAATCCCTAAAAGGGGGAGAAATATAACATCCCGATTTTGGGCCTAGTCAGAACAGTGTTTTCAGGACCATAAATCCGATGAGGAAAATTTTATTTTTATTATATTTTTATGGTCTACAATTTCACAAAATGATTTCATGAAAATTTCGTTCGAAAATTTTGACGTTTGGGCACTCATTTTAGTCAAAAGGACTAAATAGTAAAAAGTGCAAAAGTTGAGTTCTACATGCTAGAGGTGCCCAATTGTTATGAAATTTTAAATTGGAGGCCCTTATATGGTAATTAGGCCATTATTTAAGTTGGTGGACAAAAATGGACATGGTTAAGCTTGTTTCCAAAGTTTTTCATTAAGGGTATTTTGGTCATTTAGTTATTAAAATAAATTAAAAACAAAATTAAAAGCCAATTTTTGTCCATCTTCAACCTCCTGGCCAAAACTTGCATGGAGAAACCATGGCAAGGGTTTATAAAGCTTCCAAGCTCGATTATCAAGGAAAATGAGGATTGGACCTAGATCGGGTGAAAAATATAAAATCGACGGTTAGGTTCCTTTTTGCTATTTTGGTGCCGGGGTAAGTTCGTGTGTCAATAATATTGCAATGCTATATTTGAATTGAAAATTCTATATTATTATTGCACAAACGACATGATTTAAAATATTGAAAAGTGATGAAAGAATGATATATAGAATATTTGGAACAATGATATATGACTAACAGCACATGAAATGTTTGATGGTTTAATCATTGATGGCTTGCTATATAATAGCTGAATATATTGAGAATTTGATATAACATGATGTTTTATTAAGTTGGATAACTTGTGAAAGAGTGAAATGGAAGGTAAGTTTGTATGTAAATAATATATCATTTTTACTTATGTTATAATATTTTGTTATTATATGAGAGGTGGTTGCATATTGAATGATCACTTGATGTAAATTATGAATTGAAATTGATTATGGATGAACTGGTAAAATGTTGAAAAGTGAGGAATTTCCTGGTTGGACCTTAGGAATAGAAAAGATACGAATGATCCGTTGTGAGAACACATGTGTAGTACTATGTGCAGGCTACTACATGTACAGGATTGTTGATCGCATGTGTAGTACAAAGTGCAAGCTACTATGCGTACCAGATAGCTTCGGTTACAAGGGTGGTAATATGTGCAGACAACCGTGTATCTATTATTATTCTGATGAGTTCAATCGAAAATCGACTAAGTGAAAATACATGTGAACATGACCATGTGATGAGTAAGTGCAAGTATATTTTTGTGGAAATTTATGAGCAATGTGCTCGATAGTTGAGCGAACTTTTGGTAAGATAGAATGGAGTAAGTGAAATTATGTAAGAGTGAAATTTGTAATAAAACAGTTTTGGATAGCAGCAGTTGCGTAATTTTAAAAAATCACTGAAAATTGTGGAAATTGAATTAGAGGTTGAATAAGATATGAAATTAAATCTTATTGAGTCTATTTTTATATAAAGGAAACGATGTAAGCAAAAGAATTTCATATTAAGAGATATTTGAATTTTTGTGAGACAAGGTCAGAATGATTTTGGAATCCCCTATTTTGACTTGGAAAAATCATTAAAAATTGTAAAAATATTATTATGGGTTATAATTTATATACCTAAAATCCTTAATGAGTCTATTTTCAAAAAAAAATAAACAGAAACATTATATAAATCTTGTACGCAGAGATAATTAATTTTTAGTGCAGAGGGGTCAGAACTGTCAGATAGCAAAAGAGGTGACTTTGAAAAATAAACTGTACTTATTGGCTTGACCGAAAATTCTGAAAATTTTATGGTGAGAAGATATGTGAGTCTAGCTTCTGGAAATTATTAGATTTTAATTTGAAGTTCCATAGCCCTGGCTATAAATAATTTAGTGACTATGATTCGAGAAAATAGCTTAACTAGACTTTGAATAAATAGAGAGGAATTGAACACATGTTAATACATTGCTTATTATTTTTCATGCGAGATTACTAAGCGTAAAGCTTACTCCATCCTTTCCATTTCCTTAGTGTTCTCAGGTTGGCTTGGGGTTGGAGATCGTCGGAGGTAGCATCACACTATCAAGCCAATACCTTTGGAATATTGTTACATATGTTAGAATTATCAAGTGAGTGGCATGTATAGGGACCTAGTTTTATAACATGTGTTATTATAATTTTGCCAAATGTATTGGCCTATATTGAGCTGTTGATTATGGCTTGTAAATCTAGCTATTCATGTTATATCTAATCATTATAATGTGAATATGTTTGTTTGCCATGCATGGTTGGTAATATGTCATGTGTGTTGAATGCATGTTTTATGACCAATCGAAGTGGTCATGACCATGAATTGAATGTGTCTTAATAAAGGCTGTTTAATCACTAAAATCTTGCTATGAATTGTGATTATGATATGTATAAAGTTGTAAGGGGTTATGGGTAACATAAAGGCTTGGAAAATAGCCCGAGAGTCAACTACACAGGGTGAGACACGACCCTGTGTTTAACCGTGTGAGGGACACGGTCTGGTGACACGGGCGTGTGACCCTATTTCAAGAGAAATTTTTTTTCTAAGTTTTCCCAAAACTTTTCAAATTTCCCGATGTACATTTTAGGCCTCGAAGGCCCGTATAAGGGATGATATACATGTGTTTGAAAAGTTTTAATTTGGACGAAAATTTTATGGCCCGGTTTTGCGTGAATGACTGTGTATGTGTTCGGTAATTCCTCGTATCCTATCTCATTCTCGGCTACGGGTAAGGGGTGTTACAAAGTCACACGCCTGTGTGCTAGGCCGTGTGCCAATTAGGGGGTATACTAACTTGTAGCACACGGCCAATCACAAACCTGTGTGTGAGACCATGTGGAGCATACTAACTTCAATTCAATTTTAACACCAGGGGACACATGGCCGTGTAACATAACCGTGTGTCACACACGGCTAAGACACACGCCTGTGTCTCTGCCCATGTAGACAAAAATAGGCTGTTTGGAAGGCCATTTTGCCACCCCAACTTCAAAGTACCTACACAAGGCAAAATGGTACCATTTCATTATACAATTAGATAGCCAAAATCATCAACCAAATGCACAATTCATACCATTATAATTTCATCTATTCCAATTCTCAAATCACTATCATTTACTTAGCCAAATACATGCCAAAACAATATCAAACAATATGGCTCATTTACCATAATTTACACATACATAACTTACCCTATAGATAACCAACACAACATCTAAAATCATATCTCATCAAGGCATTTCTGAAGCATTTATACTCCACAAATCAATTAACCATTTGAGCAACTATAAAACCATCACTCATGGCTATATGTATACAAACCAAAACATATTTATTTACAAGCCATTTCTAATAGCCAAACACACATCAATATTAACATCATTTACAAGCCAAATCTCATGGCTATGATCACAACCAAACTACCACATCTAGCCTATACATGCCATATATTGAAATTGTATAATTCAAAAGTACCAGCTTAGATATTTGATAGTGCGATGATGCTCCCGATGACTCTCGGATCCGAGGTAGCCTTGATTCACTATAAAACATAGAAAAATAACACAAAGTAAGCTTTTAAGCTTAGTAGGCTCGTATGAGATAAACTTAATGCAATCACATAAACATAAATCAATATGCAACATTCATTAACTATCAAACCTTTCAAATATTCATTCACAAAACTATATACTCTCATCATCATTTCTTCCATTCAAATCTAAAATTGTTTATTCACATACCTGTACCATCTCGTACCAATCTCATAAGTACCTATACCATGCCCCGAAGCCAAATCAAGGTATCTTATCCAAAATATCATGGCCCGAAGCCAAATCAGCCGATATGCATGGCCCAAAGCCAAATCGATTTATCTCGCACCCGAAGTGCTAAATCATGGCTCGAAGCCAACTCAAGGTATCCCTAATGACATGTCACTAGCATCCTAAACTATTCTTAAGGTTCAACTGGGATTCCAACTGTCGAATCATCGTCGAATCATTTCTGAACTTGTCCGTAATCACATAATAACAATTCATGCTATATCAAAGAACATAAAATACATTTGAAATAAAATTATAACATAAGAACTTATCTTAGATGTTAAAACGACGAATCAAGTTGATTAGTCAATAACTTTATCTTTTCCCCGATCGAAGTCCGTATTTCTCCTTTCTTGATCTAAATATATTTAAAATTAACTTATTTAATCAACCATTCATTCAATTTAGTCCAAAACATACATTTAGGCCTATTTACACATTAGCTCCTAAATTTTCACACTTCTAACAATTTAGTCATTATTTCACAAAACACAAAATTCACATAATTTCAATAAACCCAAGCTTGGCCAAATTATTTATAGGTCCCTAGTAGCCTAAAACTTTCATTTATTTCACATTTCAACCACACAATTTGGACATTTCACAATTTAATCCCTATTATGCATTTTCATCAAAAATCACTTTGCAAAACATGAAAATCTATCATCAAGCTTTCATATTTCAACATTAAACATTAAAGAACACATAGATTCAACAATGGAAACTCTCAAAATCTTTAACATTTTTGAAATCTAAGGTACTGGCTAGCTAGAATACTAAGCAATGATTTCAAAAACGTAAAAATCATAAAAAATCAAGCTTAAAACACTGACCAATTAACCTTGCAAGTGTCAAACCCTAAAACTCAATCAAAGGCTTTATTCTTCATCAAAATTCAGCTAAAAGAGAGCAAAGATGGAAAAAAATTCATATTGTTTTTATTAATATAACATTTATTAAATATTTTACCATTTTAACCTTAAAATTAATACAAAATTTCATTTATGCCAAACCATTAACATCCACTAACCATATAATGGTATATTTACCACTTAAGGACCTAAAATTCAAAGCTCTATAGCTATTTGACATCATTAGCTAATTGAACAGCACTTTTGCAATTTGCTCGATTTAATCCTTTTTATCAAATTAACCATTCAGACAGTAAAATTAGCTCACGCATTTTTCACACATATCAAATAACATGCTGTTAAATTCAGACAGAATTTCAACCTCGACCGGGGAAATGACATGTGAAGGACCAGATCGGTATCATCGAAGCATTGAAACATGAAATAGATTATGTATTTTCTCTAACTCAGACGGTAAAGATAGTCGATATGCCACTGGCCCAACTTGCTCAGTAATCTCATACGGTCCGATGAATCGTGGACTCAATTTCCTTTTCTGACCAAACCGCAATATCTTTTTCCACAGTGACACTTTCAAAAACATTTTATCCCCAATCTATTACTCAATATATTTCCGTTTCAAGTCTGCGTATGATTTTTGTTGATCCGAAGCTACTTTCAAACTATCGTGAATTACTTTAACTTTTTCTTCAGTGTCTCTGATCAGATCAACCCCGTGAATCTTATTTTCGCTGAGCTCACACCAGTACAACAGTGTTTGACATTTATGACCGTATAGAGCTTTGTATGGTGCCATCTTTATACTCGATTGGAAACTATTATTATAAGCAAATTCAATTAGCGGTAGATATTTCTCCCAGCTACCTTCAAACTCAAGAATACAACAATGGAACATATCCTCAATTATCTAAAAAACTTGTTTGAATTGACCGTCTATTTGTGGGTGAAACGCAGTGCTAAAATGCAACTTTGAACCCAAAGCTTCTTGCAATTTCTTCCAAAATTGCAAAGTAAATCTTGGATCTCTATCCGAAACAATAGACAGAGGAACACCATGTAATCTGACAATTTCAGAAATATACAACTCAGCTAATTTATCAAGTGAGAAATATGTACGTATTAGAATGAAATGCGCTGTTTTCATCAATCTGTCAACAACTACCTAGATCATATCTTTTGTAACACCCCTTACCCATACCCGAGGCTGGGACCAAGTACGAGACGTTATCAGACATGTACTCTAACATTTTTGAGAAATACGGGTTATAAAATTTTGTTCCAATTTGAAACCAATCGAACAACATCTTAGTGCCCCTATTATGGGCCTACGAGGCCCAAAACATATATTGAAAATGGTCCGGGACTAAATTGAGGACCTAAGGAAATTTTAAGATAATTTCTAGGTTAATGTCTCACATGCCCGTGTGGAGACAATGCACACGCCTGTGTGCTTTAGGACACATTCATGTTCCATAACGTGTGGAATTAATTGAAGTTATTTCCTATTTCAAACCTACAGGGGTTTTCACACGGCTGAGCACACGCCCGTGTCCCTCGCACGGCCTAGACACGCTTGTGTCCCTCACACAGCCTAGACACGCCCGTGTGATCGCCCATGTCCAAGAACTTGGACATTCTGTTTATGACGTTAGCATGCATTTAAGGGCACACGGCCAAGACACATGCTCGTGTGCTAGGCTGTGCCCTCCACACGATTGAGACATATGGCCGTATCTCTACTCGTGTGTTTACTACCATGCATTCTGACTCAAAATTTTAGGTGCAGAGGATATACGGCCATATCACATGCTTATGGGGTGATCCATGTGTCAGACACAGCCTAGACACACGCTTACGTGTCTACTCGTGTGGACCTTGTTAGGCTATTTTCCAAGCCTTTGGTCACCCTCTAATGTTCATGCCCACTTATTATTTTCAATAACACTTAACATGGTCTGATTGTACTCTTAAATGACCTTAATATATCTCATTACATGTAAACCTCATCTCATCGGTCTTATACATGCTCGATTATACTCTTTATATTAAGGATTTTTATAACTGGTAACTCAATTAAGCTTGGCTTATTGTTTTAACTCATTTCCAAATTCTGGCCTAACCACCCCATGTGATTTGGTCATATTACATGTGACTAATTGTAACACACCATATTTAATCATTACAAGAACATTGGAACATAATCATGCACAATTTAGTAGGTCGTAACCTACTCCAAAATGAGCCAATTCCCAAGACCATATACAAGTAAATAAGTATACTTTTATAAGCCTTCATATTGGCTAATCAAATGACACATATAAAAAAATAAAAAAATAACAAAAGCCCTATACATGCCATTGAACAAAATAAGAGTATCTATATACCAAAGCTAGACAAGATGATAGTGTGTTGATTCTCCAACTGTCTCCTAATCTTCGCGAGTCCACGAGCTCTGTATGACAGGGAAAAGAGAGGGGTAAGCATTTACATGCTGAATAAGGGAAAGTAAACTTATTGAATAGTTAGCATACATCCATATTAGGCAACAAAACTAACAAGTATGAAATAGTTTCCCTATCACATGCACTCAATCGACAAGTTAGTTCCATAACAATACACCTTGTAATTTGTCTTAGATGAGCTCATTGTCCAAAAATTTCATTTTTATATCTCATGTTAATCCCTTTGAGTTTCTCGAAAATCTCGATGGATTATCCATTTACCGTCAAGTCATAAGAGCGATCATACGGCGGGATTACCAGTCCATGCTAAATCCCCCGCAATGTAATCTCATAGGGTGATGTCGGGATTACCAATCTAGGCTAAATTCCATATAGCGACAAATACCCTTAATGAGCTCGGATCTGAATTACCAGTCCAGGCTAAATTCAGACCTTAATCAGATTACCTGTCAGAGCTAAATCCACAATGCACGCATATTCTTCGGGAGGCTTGATCACTCAAGGAACACCCGTCTTGGCTAGATCCTTTTTGTATTTGAGATCAATGGATTACCCATCCGGGCTAAGTCCTTTTCTGCAACACATGCAGGATCGAGTCATGTAAGCCATGGTCTATCCATCGAATTTCCCTTTTTTACTTCAATCGGGACATTTATTATCATATCATTATGATTAACATGTTTCATGGATTTTCATGCCATCATTATAACCAATTATCATACATTCATAATACATGCAATTAGGCATATTAATAGTTTAATTAAAGTTATTCGAACTTACCTGGTATTTGTTTCGGTTCCACGTTTCGGTTATTCCGAAACCTTTCGTTTCCCTCGATCAACCTATGGAATTTGTTCCTTCAGGTCTATAATAATAAAAATAAATTATTAATACCTAAAATTATACTTTTTGAGTCTGAATTTCACCCCCGAATAAAATGACCATTTTGCCCCGAACCTTTCACATTATTTACGATTTAGTCCCTAGGCTCGCATGATGAAATGCATGAATTTTCTACATTACTCAAGCCTAGCTGAATGTTCTTTCCTCTTATGGCAGCCCACATTTTCCATTATTTCACATTTCTACCACATATTTTACACCTTTTACAAAAAGGTCCTTTTAGGGCTTTTCATGAAAATCACCTACAAAAAGATGTTTAACACACATCCAACTTTCATATTCCTCCATAAAACATCAAAGAATAAACATGTCACACATGGGTCACTTTGCAAACATGAACCCTAACTCAAAATATGGGTAAAAATGGAGAGAGTAAGCTATCAATATTTCAAAAATACGAAGAACATTAAAAACAAGGCTTGGGAGCACTTAGTATTGAGCTTGAAAATGTTGAAAACCCTATCTATGGAGGGCTTGAGACATTCGACTGGATGAGGGAGAAGAATGGCTAATTTTTGCCTTCATTTTCCCATTTTATTTCATTAATTAGCCAAATAACCAAAATGCCCTTAAGCCCTTTCTTTAAAATTTTATACATACAGGCCCATTTTTTTCCAAAAACTTAGAAATTGGGAAAATTTCTCCTTAAGGACTTATAATTAATAATCTAAAGCAATTTCATACAAATTGCTTCTAGAATCCAAGTTTTGCACTTTATTCAATTTGGTCCTTATTTTTCAATTAGACACCTTGCTCATAGAATTTCTTCATGAAACTTTAACACATGCATAATTTCATATTCTAAACCTCATAATAATCATAAAATAAATATTTCAATGTCAGATTTGTGGTCCTCTAAAGTCTTACCAGTAAACAGGTTCAGATATAGGCTTCTCATGGTTTCTTTCGGCTCCCATATTGCCTTTTCCACACCATGTCGATGCCATAAGACTTTTACCAAGGCCACATCTTTATTTCTAAGCTGTTTAACCTCACAAGCCAAAATCTAGACCGGTTCCTCACCATAGGTCATGTCTAGTCTAATTTCAATTTCCGTCGGTGAAATCACATGAGAAGGGTCTGATCGATATCGCCTTAACATAGATATATGGAACACATCATGAATCTTTTCCAGTTCTAGTGTCAAATATAACTAATATGCCAAAGGTCCAACTTGTTCAATAACCTCATATGGTCCAATAAACTGTGGACTTAGTTTCCCTTCCTAGCCAAATCTCAATACTTTTTCCGTGGAGATACTTTCAAGAATACTTTATCTCCAACTAGGAACTCAATCTCTTTTCTTTTCAGATCAACATATGAGTTTTGTGTATCCAATGCCGCTTTTATGCAATCACGTATCACTTTAACCTTTTCCTTAGTTTCCTTGATTAGATCAACTCCGTGAATCTGATTCTCCTCGAGTTCTGTCCAATACAATGGAGTTTGGCACTTTCTGCCATATAAGGCCTCATAAGGCGCCATCTTCAAACTCATTTGAAAATTGTTGTTGTAGGCGAACTCTACCAATGGCAAGTATTTTTCCCAGCTGCCCTAAAATTCAAGGATGCAACATCGCAACATATCCTCAAGAATCTGAATCATCCATTCAGACTAACCATCGGTCTGCAGGTGAAAAGCTATACTAAAGCTCAACTTTGTACCCAAGGCTTCTTGTAATTTCTTCTAGAATCTCGAAGTGAATATCGGGTCTCTATCTGAAATAATCGATAGTGGTACCCCGTGTAATCTCACAATCTCATATTTATACAAGTCGGCTAACTTGTCAAGTGAATAATCTGTCCTTACCGAAATAAAATGAGCCAACTTTGTCAACTTATCGACCACAACCCATATAGCAGCTTTCTTTTTCGAGGTGAATGGTAATCTTATCATGAAGTCCATAGTAATTCTGTCCCACTTTCATTCGGGGACCATCCCAGGCTGTAGTAAACCTGAAGGTACTTGATGTTCCAGCTTGACTTGCTCGCATATCAAGCATTTCGATAAAAATTTGGAAATGTCTCTTTTCATGCCGTTCGACTAGTACATTTTCTTTAAATCATTGTACATTTTGGTACTTTTAGGATGAATAGACAAATGGCTATCATGTGCCTCTTACAAGATTGTCAGAATAATTCCATCGTTCCTTGGTACACAAACTTTGTCTCTGAACATCAAACATCTATCAGGACCAATCTGAAAGTCTGATTCAATGCCCGACTCACATTGAGCTCTTTTAGCTTGCAGGACACTATCATTAGTCTGAGCATCATAAATTTCCTGAAGAAATGTCAGCCTAGTCCTTAGCTCTGCCAAGACCGAACCATCATCAAACAACGCCAATCGAGCATTCATAGCCCTCAATGCAAACAAAGATTTTTTGCTTAACGCGTCCACAACCACATTCGGCTTTCCCACACGATAATCGATGATCAGCTCGTAATCTTTAATTAATTCTAACCATTTTTGCTGTCTCAGATTCAATTCTTTTTGAGTCATCAAATACTTCAAACTCTTGTGGCCTGTGAATATACGACAAGCCTCACCATATAAATAATGCCTCCAAATTTTCAAGGCAAAAACAATGGCGGTAAGCCCTAAGTCGTGTGTTGGATAACTCTTCTCTTGTGGCTTCAGCTGCAGCGAAGCATAGGCTATCACCTTGCCATTCTGCATAAGCATACAACCAAGTCCATTTGAGGACATATTACTGTAGACTACAAACTCTTTTCCCGACTCGGGTAATACTAGAACTGGAGCTTCCGTCAGCAATGTCTTCAACTTTTCGAAACTCTGTTGACACTTCTCTGTCCATTCAAACTTAGCGTCTTTCTGTAGCAACCTCGTCATTGGAGTCGCTAACATAGAGAATCCTTTCACAAATCTTCGGTAGTAACTGGCTAAGCCAAAAAGCTTCTAACCTCGGTTACATTTTTAGGTGGTTTCCATTCAACGATGGCAGAGATCTTACTTGGATCAACTTGCATACCATCACCCGAAACAACATGACCCAAAAACCCTACTTCTTGGAGCCAAAATTCACTCTTGCTAAACTTAGCATACAATTGCTTTTCCCGTAAGGTCTACAACACAGTCCTCAAATGCTTTGCATGTTCTATCTCATCCTTGGAATAGATCGAAATGTCGTCAATGAACACAACGACGAACTTGTCCAAGTATGGCCGAAATATCCTATTCATTAGGTCCATAAATATATCTGGTGCATTCATTAACCCAAATGGCATGACAAGGAATTCATAGTGACCATACCTCGTTCTAACAGCTGTCTTAGGCACATTTGATTCCTTAACTCGCAACTGATAGTAGCCGAATCTCAGGTCTATCTTAGAGAATACAATGGCTCCTCTCAACTGGTCAAAAAAATCATCGATCCTTGCCAAAGGATACTTATTCTTAATAGTTACCTTATTCAGTTGTCGATAATCTATACATAGCCTCATTGAACCATCTTTCTTCTTTACAAATAATACGGGAGCACCTCAAGGCGAAAAGCTTGGCCTTGCAAAACCTTTATCCGTCAGCTCTTGCAACCGTTCTTTTAACTCTTTCAGCTCGATTGGTGCCATCCTATACTGAGCAATAGAAATAGGAGCTATTCCTGAAACCAGTTCAATACCAAACTCTATCTCTCTATCAGGAGGTAATCCAGGTAGTTTCTTTGGGAACACATTTGGAAATTCACAAACTATTGGTACGGACTCAATCTTCAACTCTATTTCCTTAGTGTTCAGTACACAAGCAAGGTAGGCTTCGTACCCTTTTCTCATATATCTTTGAGCAAACATTGCTGTGATTACAACCGGCGGTGTATCCAATTCTCTTAAATCAACACGTAGAATCTCACCATCTGGGCACTTCAATTCAATATACTTACTACCACAATTTAAAATTACATCATGCAGGGCTAACCAATCTATTCCAAGTATTACATCAAACTCATCAAATGGCAATAACATAAGGTTAGCCGGAAAACAATGACCCTGAATCGTCAAGGGACAATTCTTACAGATTTTATCAACCAGGACTGACTTGCCTAATGGGTTTGGCAATATGATTATAAATTCCGTAGGTTCAATGGATATATTCATACTAGACACTAGTCCCATGCAAATGTATGAATGTGTCAATCCCGGGTCAATTAAGGCAACAACACAAGTATTAAAAAGAGAAAAAGTACCCGTGATGACGTCAGGAGCAGAGGCTTCCTCTCGAGCGCGTATTGCATACGTTCTTTCTGGGGCTCAAGTCTCTGATTTCGTAGTGTCTTTGGCCATAACCCGACTGCGACTAGCACTTTCAGGATATCTCAGAGGTCTACCTCATGAAATAAGAGCACTCGACTTCAGGGCCACTTCCACCTCTTTATTGATTAACTCTGGGCAGTCTCTGAGGAAGTGGTCAAGAGAACCACATCTAAAGCACGCACCACTCTTCATTTGGCACTCTCTGAAATGAAATTTATTGCAGCTTTTACACTTCAACTTTTGGTCATCTACACTCCCCACTCTACTCACCATCGGGGAAGAAGACTTTTGGTTATGCCGTTTGGAGTTTCTTACTCTACCCGAATATCCTAACGATGAAGTGGAATGTTCATGTTGGCTTTTTGATTTCTTTGTAGAAAATGAGAGCGCCTTACCGTTGGATCTCTTGCTCGAAACTCAAGCTTCTCTCTTAGTTTGCTTCCTTTCATTATTGAGCTCCTAGGCCTTCTTGGCCCGATAAGCTAATGCAGCAAACTCTCGTATCTCTAGGATCCCAATTAACAACTTGATTTCCTCATTCAGACCTTCCTCGAAGCATTTACACATTTCTGACTCTGCTTGAACCCATTCAGTCGTATACTGACTTAGTCTTATAAACTCCCTTTCATATTCTGATACAGTCTTATTTCCTTGTTTGAGTTTCAAAAACTCCTTTCGCTTCGAATCTAAGAACCTTTGACTGATGTATTTCTTCTTAAACTCCATTTGGAAAAATTCCCAAGTAATGTTTTCCTTTGGTACCACTGAAGATACGGTTTTCCACCAGTGGTATGCAGTATTCTTTCTGAGAGATACAACACTCTTTAAACACTTCTTAGGTGTGCACGAAAATTCGTCCAACACTCGTGTAGTATTCTCGAGCCAGAACTCAGCTTGTTTAGCATCATCATCAATCTTAGCCCTAAATTCTTTGGCCCCATACTTTCTAAGCTTGTCTACAGAGGCTTTATCAATTCTTACAGGTGCCATATCTCGTGGCACTTCCTCATCAGGTCGGTTAAGGGGCAGGGGAGGTCGTGGTATGTTGGGGCAATTTCTCAAATAATCCACAAACCACTCATCCATCATGTCAAAGAAGGCGACTCTGGCCTCTTCCTAGCCTTCAGACATAGGCCTTCTACTACTACTAGAAACAGCTCATTCTACGAAAGCTGGAGCATAGCCCTCGGCTCCCTCGGACTCATCTTGTGCTTGATATTTACTATATTCAAAGATAAATAAATAGTTAGGAGATGTAACACTATCAACGTAAATATAATGGCATGTATAGCTAAACTCGATGCACTCTATAGTAGTTCTAGAACTGACTAAACCGTAGCTCTAATACCACTAAATGTAACACCCCTTACATGTACCCAAGGCCGGGACTAGGTATGAGGCGTTACCAGATATGTACTCTAACATTTTCAGGAAATACGGCTTATAAAATTTCATTCCAATTTGAACCCAATCAAACAGTATCTTAGTATTCCTATTATGGGCCTACGAGGCCTAAAACATACATTGAAAATGATCCGGGACTAAACCAAGGGCCTAAAGAAATTTTAAGAAAATTTCTAGGTTAATGTCTCACATGCCCATGTGGAGACAATGCACACACCTGTGTGCTTTGGGACACACACGTGTCCCATACCCATGTAGAATTAATTGAATTTATTTCCTATTTCGAACCTATAGGGGTTTTCACACGGCCGAGCACACGCCTGTGTCCCTAGTCCGTTACCCTCACACGGCCTAGACACGCCCGTGTGATCGCCCGTGTCAAAGAACTTGGACATTCTGTTTATGACGTCAACATGCATTTAGGGGCACATGACCAAGACACACATCCGTGTGCTAGGCTGTGCCCTCCATATAGTTAAGACACACGACTGTGTCTCTACCCGTGTGTTTACTACCATGCCTTCTGACTCAAAATTTTAGGCGCAAGGGACACACGGCCATATCACACGCCTATGGGGTCATCTGTGAGTCAGACACGACCTAGACTCACGCCTATGTGTCTACCCATGTGGACCTTGTTACGCTATTTTCCAAGCCTTTGGTCACCCTCTAATGTTCATACCCACTTATTATTTTCAATAACACTTAACATAGTCTGATTGTACTCTTAAATAACCTTAATATATCTCATTGCATGTAAACCTCATCTCATCGGTCTTATACATGCTCGGTTATCCTCTTTATACATTTTGACTAATTGTAGCACACAATATTTAATCATTACAAGAACATTGGAACATAATCATGCACAATTTGGTAGGTCGTAACCTACACCAAAATGAGCCAATTCCAAAGACCATATACAAGTAAATAAATATACTTTTGTAAGCCTTCATATTGGCTAATCAAATGACACATATAACAAAATAACAAAGGCCCTATACATGCCATTGAACAAGATAAGAATATCTATATACCAAACTAGACAAGATGATAGTTTGTTGATTCTCCAATCGTCTCCCCATCTTCGTGAGTCCACGAGCTCTGTAAGACAAGGAAAAGAGAGGGGTAAGCATTTACTTGCTTAGTAAGCCTGAATAACTGGAAAGTAAACTTACTAAATAGTTAGTATACATCGATATTAGGCAATAAAACCAACAACCATGAAATAGTTTCCCTATCACATGCACTCAATCGACAAGTTAGTTCTATAACAATACACCTTGTAATTTGGCTTAGATCAGCTCATCATCTAACAATTTTATTTTTATATCTCATGTTAATCCCATTGAGTTTCTCGAAAATCTCGATGGATTATCCATTTACCGTCAAGTCATAAGAGTGACCATCTCAAGTACGCACTCCCGCGAACCTCACATCATACGGTGGGATTACTAGTCCAGGCTAAATCCCCCGCAACGTAAACTCATAGTTTCCCTATCTCATGTTTCGGTTCCATATTTTGGTTATTCCAAAACCTTTCGATTCCCTCGATCGACCTCTGAAATTTGTTCCGCGGGGTCTATAACAAAAAAAATAAATTATTAATACCTCACATTATACTTTTCGAGTCTAAATTTCACCCTTAGACAAAATGACTATTTTGCCCCTAACCTTTCACATTATTTATGATTTATTCCCCAAGCTCATATGATGAAATGCATGAATTTTCTACATTACCCAAGCCTAGCTGAATGTTATTTTCTCTTATGGCAGCCCACACTTTTCCCTTATTTCACATTTATACCACATATTTTACACCTTTTGTAAAACGGTCCTTTTAGGGGTTTTTCATGAAAATCACCTAGAAAAAGATGTTTAATACACATCCAACTTTCATATTCCTCCATAAAACATCAAAGAATAAATATGTCACACATGAGTCACTTTGCAAACATGAACCCTAACTCAAAATATGGGTAGAAATGGAGAGAGTACGCTACTGAGATCTCAAAAATACGAAGAACATTAAAAACGGGGCTTAGGAGCACTTACTATTGAGCTTGAAAATGTTGAAAACCCTAGCTATAGAGGGCTTGAGAAATTCAGCTGGATAAGGGAGAAGAATGACTGATTTTTGCCTTCATTTTCCTATTTTATTTCATTAATTAGCCAAATGACCAAAATGCCCTTAAGCCCATTCTTTAAAATTTTATACATACATGCCCATTTTTGTCCAAAAACTTAGAAATTGGGCAAATTGCTCCATAAGGAATTCTAATTAATAATCTAAAGCTGTAACACCCCGAACCCGAAACCGACACCGGAGTCGAACACGTGGTGTTAACTGACTTTAACCCCTTAAAAAGTTTATTTTCCAGACAGTGCCCAATCTGTGTACTAGTCGTTTTAAAAATCATATCTTGAGTTTCGTAACTCGAAAATCAGTTTCGTAATTTTTCCCAGAAACTAGACTCATGTGCCCATCTATGTATTTTTTTCTAGAATTTTTGGTCGGGCCAATTAGTACAGTTTATTAGTCAAAGTCTCCCAAGTTGCAGGGGTCGACTACACTGACCTTTGACCATTACGACTTGGATATCTCCCTGCACGGGGCTTCAATACTGATGCCGTTTGTTTCTATGAAAACTAGACTCAGAGAGGAATCTGTACATATATGGTACAACCCCTAACTATCTCTGGTTAATTTGTAATGAATTTCCAAAGTCGGAGCAGGGAATACAGAAACCGTTCTGGCCCTGTCCCACAATAATCTGATTATCTCTTAATATACTGCCCATATGATCTTTTCGTTACTTCCTCATGAAAGCAGACTCATCGAGCTTCGATTACATAATTTATTCATCAATTAATTCCACTCCTACTATTTTTAGTGATTTTTCAATCTCATGACACTGCTGCTGCCAGCATCTGTTACGAAAGTAACTAGGTCCATCTCATGCCTACCCTTGATCCAACTCAATCGAACATTCGTGCCATTTTCGCATGGCTTAAAGTTTACATGCCAAAGTTCAAACACAACGTAATAGCTTATACATGCCAAAATGTTCTTCTAAGCCAACTAAGAAGAAAGTACCAAAACTTGCTATCCGGTGTGATGACTTCGATGACGGCCTGACCCCGCAAAAATAGATGAGTCCAAGCAACCTATAATGGGTGACAAGGAAACACCGAGTGAGTTTATAACTCAGTAAGTCATAAGCAATGCACTACCATCCATCAATAACATTATCACAAGAGGAAACAAAATGGAACGAGACAATTTACTCCATCCATACCGAACCATACCATAGTTCCTCCAACCTATCGATTCAATTTCATATCAATTCATGCATTCACAATCCATATACTCATCAATAGGACATTGAAGCATTTTCATAAATCAATTTGTTTTCGTTACAATCAAACGACTAAACGGCCTTTCACCCATCCTACGATAAATTTTATGTACGTGACTTCAAGTATAGTTGTCACATAGGTTCAACTTACCGAGCTCAACACCAAGTATAAGCATAGCACCTATTAGCCATGTACTCAAGACACTTACCCGATCCGCTGTCCGCGATCGACTCAATAGTGTCGCACACATAGTGTCCATAATGATTCACGAATGTATATTGAGCCCGCACACTCAGTGCTATATAATCAACTCGCACACTTAGTGCTACGTAATCAAATCGCACACTTAGTGCTACATAGTCAAACTCGCACACTTAGTGCCGCATGGTCAATTCGCACACTTAGTGCATCATATTCATTTCTCACACTTAGTGCAACATAGTCAAATCGCACACTTAGTGCTGTAGAATTTAATCCCGCGCACTTAGCGCCAATCTCATGGTCATAAATGGTTATCCCGCACGTTTAGTGCCGAGATCAACAACTCAGTACATCTTACCTCTTTTCTTTCATTCAACAATTTTATCATCACATACGTACATGCATATATATATGTATATTTATTCATTCCATTCAGCATCAATACATAAACATTATGACCATTGAAATAATACCAACTACATGCTTAATGACTTACCTCGTGTTGGGTAAGACGGTTCCAACTCGGCTACTCGATGACCTTTTCTTTGCCTTTGCTCGATTCACCTCCTTTAACTCCTTGAGCTAAATCAAACAAATTTAACTCATTAAAGTCTCATTTTGCTAGCTTATGGCCGAATATGACAAGGAGTTTGATGGGTCATATGGCCACCTTTTAGCTCAAGTACACAATGGTCATATGCATTTTTAATCACATCAAATGATTCAATACAATTCACTCGAACATCAAAAGAGAACCTCAAGGTACTTAGTCCATATACACATTAGACATTAGAGTCACATGTGTACGAATTCACGAATCGAATTCGACATATTAGCTAATTTTCCCTTTAGCCGAACCTTCTAAGTCAAGATAAAGCCATCAACATGCTTACCTTTGGCCGAACATACACATCAACTTAGGTGCTCATTTATGTGGCCGAACACACACATGTCTATGTTAAGGCCGATTGCAACACTCAATACATCCTACAAGTATGGACACTTGCATTGACTAAACACCATTTCTATTATTTTTACTCCAAAGCCGAATGCCTCTCAAGCCCTAAGCTCATGATCCTTTCATCATTAAGCAAGTGTTATAGCACAACTAACATCCATTTTCAATTTGAACACCAACATAAAAATATTAAACATGAAAATCCATAGCCGAAACCTATACATGACATTACTCATTCCACCCATCGAAACAATATTTGTTCAAGACATCAAGCATTTTTATTTGGGTATTACATATATGAGCATTTAGAATTTATATTTTTAGCAAGATCAATTTCTTTCCTCAACACATTCTTCATCAAAACTTAAAGGAAGTAATCAAATTTCCTTCTTTAATAGCCATAGCCGAATGCTCCATCCATCCATCAAAGTTAAAAATTTTGCATGGTCTAAGTAAGAACCATGATAATTAACCTAAAACAAGCTAAAATTTCACAACTTTAACACAATATACTAACCTTATTAAGCATTCAAATGGCCGAAAGTCCTTTGCCCCTATTCCTTCCTTCACATTCGGCTTAGAAGAAACAAAGATGAACACTTAGTTTTCTTCACCCATTTCCCCCCCTTCTCAAGCTTCAAGTGACCGAATGTTTGCCCCAATTCTTTCTTTCAATCCGGCCAAGAAGACAAAGATGATGCTTTGTCTTCATTACTTTTCTTTTTATTCTTTCTTTAATCTATTTCCTTTCTTTTGCATAAAATAATGGCCATTTAATTAAGATTTAATACATATTATATATATATGACCATCATGGCCGGCCACCACTTAAAATAAAAGGGGTATTTGACATGCAAGTACAACTACTTGCAACATGCATAAATGGGCCACCTTACATTAGCCTAGCACATTTCTAAATTTTCTCACATAAGTCCTATTTAATAAAATTTCACTTACAATTTACAAAATTCAACCATGAAATTTTAACACATGCATATATACATATTCTAGACAATAAATATCATATTCAAACATTTCGGTGACTCGGTTTAGCGGTCCCGAAACCACTTCCCGACTAGGGTCAATTTTGGGCTGTCACAACTCTCCCTAACTTAAGAAATTTTCGTCCTCGAAAATCTTACCGATAAATAGGTTTGGATATCGTTCTTTCATCGAGCTCTCGGGTTCCCAGGTTGCTTCCTCGATCCCGTGTTTGAGCCACAACACCTTAACCAACGGAACCCTTTTATTTCGCAACTCTTTCACTTCACGAGTTAGGATACGAATCGGTTCTTCTTCATAGCTCATATCAGCCTGAATTTCAACCTCCGACGGACTAATTATGTGCGAAGGATCAGATCTATAGCGCCGAAGCATCGAAACATGAAAGACGTCGTGAATCTTTTCAAGTTCAGGGGGCAAAATCAATCTATATGCAACCGGCCCCACTCGTTCGGAAATTTCGTACGGCCCAATGAATCTCGGGCTCAACTTGCCTTTACGGCCAAATCTGAGTACCTTCTTCCAAGGTGACACTTTAAGAAACACTTTATCTCCCACCTGATATTCAATGTCCTTTCGTTTTAAATCCGCATACGATTTTTGACGATCTGTGGCTACCTTCAGACTTTCGCGGATTACCTTTACTTTTTGTTCGGCATCTTTAATCAAATCAACTCCGAAAATTTTACTTTCACCGAGCTCGGTCCAAAACAATGGCGTACGGCATTTACGACCGTACAAAGCCTCATAAGGTGCCATCTTAATACTTGATTGAAAACTATTGTTGTAAGCGAATTCAATCAAAGGTAGATACCGTTCCCATGAACTACTGAACTCGAGGATGCAACATCTCAACATATCCTCAAGTATCTGAATTATCCGCTCGGATTGACCATCGGTTTGGGGGTGAAAAGCGGTGCTAAAATGCAGCTTGGTACCCAAAGCTTCTTGCAATTTCTTCCAAAATCGTGAGGTAAATCTCGGATCTCTATCCGGCACGATAGAAATAGGTACTCCATGTAATCTCACAATCTGAGAGACATACAATTCGGCTAGTTTATCCAATGAAAGATCCGTACGCACGGGAAAAAAGTGAGCTGACTTAGTCAGTCTACCAACCACAACCCAAATTGCATCCTTCTTACTTGTTGACAATGGCAGTCCGGACACAAAGTCCATTGTGACTCGGTCCCATTTCCACTCGGGTATCATGATCGGCTGAAGTAACCCTGAAGGCACTTGATGTTCCGCTTTCACTTGTTGACATATTAAACATCTCGAAACAAAGTCGGAGATGTCTCGTTTCATACCATGCCACCAAAACCGACGTTTCAAGTCGTTGTACATTTTCGTGCTCCCAGGGTGAATTGACATTCGGCTACAATGGGCTTCGTTCAGAATCATCGGAATGAGTTCTGAATTCCTTGGAACACACAAACGACTTCTAAACCTCAAACAACCATCATCATCAATCTGAAACTCCGATTCCTTGTTCGGAACACGCTCAGCTCGTTTTGCAACCAATTCATCATCGACTTTCTGAGCTTCACGAATTTGATGAGTCAATAATGGTTCGGCTTTTAATTCAGCTACTAACACATTGTCAGGTAGAACAGACAAGTGTACATTCATCGCTCGCAAAGCAAACAGTGATTTCCGGCTTAAGGCGTCCGCAACCACATTAGCCTTTCCCAGGTGGTAATCAATGACAAGCTCGTAATCTTTCAACAACTCAAGCCAAAGTCTTTGTCGCAGATTCAAGTCTCGTTGAGTCATCAAATATTTGAGACTTTTGTGATCCGAAAACACATGGCACTTCTCACCAAACAAATAATGTCGCCATATTTTCAATGCAAACACAATGGCGGCTAGTTCGAGGGGTCGGATAATTTCTCTCGTGTGGCTTCAATTGTCTTGACGCATAGGCCACAACTCGACCTTCTTGCATCAATACGCAACCCAACCCAAGTAGGGATGCGTCACTATAAATGACAAACTCTTTACCCGATTCGGGTTGCACCAAAATTGGAGCTTCAGTCAGATGAGTTTTCAGTTGATCGAAGCTTTTCTGACATTTCTCCGTCCATTTGAACTTAACATCCTTCTGAAGTAGCTTCGTCATTGGTGTGGCTATCATCGAGAAACCTTTGACAAATCGTCGGTAATAACAAGCGAGCCCTAGAAAGCTCCGGACTTCGGTAACATTTCTCGGAGGCTTCCAGTTAAGTATGGCTGAAATTTTGCTCGGGTCAACTCGAATACCCGATGCGGATACCACATGACCCAAGAAGCTAACCTCTCTTAACCAGAACTCACACTTACTGAACTTAGCATATAACTGCTTATCCCGCAAAATTTGCAACACTTGCCTCAGATGCTCAGCATGTTCGGTCTCATCTCTTGAATAGACCAAGATGTCATCAATAAACACAACTACGAACCGATCCAAATACGGCCTGAAGATCCGATTCATCAAATCCATTAACACCGCAGGGGCATTAGTGAGCCCAAACGGCATCACTAAGAACTCGTAGTGACCGTACCTCGTTCTGAAAGCAGTTTTGGGTACGTCCGAATCTCGAATCCGCAACTGATAATAACCCGATCTCAAATCTATCTTTGAAAACACCGATGCTCCCTTTAATTGATCGAACAGATCATCAATAAGCGGTAACGGATACTTATTCTTTATCGTCACTTTATTCAGTTGACGATAATCAATGCACAACCTCATGGTTCCGTCCTTCTTTTTCACGAACAATACTGGTGCACCCCAAGGTGAGAAACTCGGTCGAGCGAAACCTCTATCCGTCAATTCTTGCAACTGAGCTTTCAACTCTTTTAACTCGGTTAGTGCCATACGATACGGAGCGATCGAAATTGGCGTAGTTCCAGGTACAAGCTCAATGCCAAACTCTACCTCCCGAACAGGTGGCAAACCTGATAACTCTTCAGGAAAAACATCCGGGTATTCACAGACCACCGGCACCGATTCGAGTTTCTTTTCTAACTCCTTGTCATCAAGTACATACGCGAGGTATGCTTCGCACCCTTTCCTTACATATTTCTGGGCCAACATTGCTGATATTACAGCTGGCAACCCCCTTAAGTCCGCAGACTCAACTCGGATTATTTCGTTATTTGCGCACCTCAAATCGATAGTCTTGCTTTTGCAATTCACAACCGCATCATGCGCGGTTAACCAATCCAAATCGAGAATAACATCAAACTCGTCGAACGGCAAAAGCATCAAATCGGCCAGAAAACAGGATTCTCGGATTATTAGAGGGCATCTCTTACACACTTTATCAACAAGTACGCATTGACCCAAAGGGTTTGATACTCGAATTACGAGCTCAGTAGACTCAACAGGTAGAGTCTTACTGGTTGCTAAGGTTTCGCATACATATGAATGAGTAGAACCAGGGTCAATCAATGCAATCACATTAGTATCAAAGAGAGTGAAGGTACCAGTGATGACGTCGGGGGAGGATGCCTCCTCTCGTGCGCGAATGGCATATGCTCTAGCAGGAGTACGGTTCTCGGCTCGATCGGCCGTATCAGAGGCCCCCTCTGACTACCACCCCTGCCTCCTAAAATTCTCGGTGGTCTACCTCTAGATGTCACTCCACTAGGTCTTGCACCTTGAATCTTATTCTTCTCATCCAGCTCCGTGCAATCTCTAATGAAGTGGTCCTCCGAATCGCATCCGTAACAGGCCCTGCTAGTAGACTTGCCCCAACATTCACCTAGGTGTCGTCTTCCACATTGGGGACATTCAGGTTTCTCGTGACGATTATTGCCCACACTAGTTACCGAAGTAGCTCGGGAGCCCATCGATGGTCTTGCCCTGATGGAAATTCCCGCAGTCGCCCTCGACTTATTAATGTCCTCCCTAAACTTCTTTACAGCTGAGAACGGAGCTTTACCCGTCGATCTTTTACGATAATCTCTAGCTTCAAATTCAGCCTTCCTCTTCTCCTTTCCAAGTTCTTCCGCCTTGCAGGCTCGTTCGACTAGTGTTACGAATTCTTTTATTTCCAAAATACCCAGTAGTAGCTTTAAATCTTCATTCAATCCTTCCTCGAATCTTTTGCACATAGCAACCTCATCAGCTACACACTCCCGGGCATACCTACTGAGTCTTACGAATTCATGTTCGTATTCAGATACAGTCATACGGCCTTGCTTGAGTTCCAAGAACTCCTTACGCTTCTGATCAATGAACCGTTGGCTAATAAATTTCTTCCGGAATTCTGTTTGAAAGAAGTCCCAAGTTACTCGCTCGTTCGGGACTATGGAAATCAAGGTCCTCCACCAATAGTAGGCGGAGTCTCGCAACAAAGATACAACACATTTTAGACATTCGTCGGGTGTGCATGACAATTCATCGAACACCCGAATGGTGTTATCAAGCCAGAACTCGGCCCTTTCGGCATCATCAGTTACTATGGCTTTGAACTCCTCGACCCCACGCTTCCTAATCAAGTCTACAGGTGGCTTACTCAGCCTCACAGGATCAGCGACTGATGGCATTACAGGCTCTTGGGGTGGATTATTCAAATTTGGGAATTGTTGGACAGCCGGGTTGGTTCGGGCATATTGCGCGACCCACTCATTCATCATGGTAAAGAAGGCTTGTTTAGCCCCCTCACCTTGATTATTCGCAGATGACTGAGGTTCAACAGGCGGCGTCCCTTGTGCAGGAGCAGCCGCTACGCTCTCAACGTCATCCGCTAGGGTTCTTTCTACACCGGGATCCATTTACTAATCAAAACAAAAACATTTCAACCGTCAGAAGTCATCACCCTTTTAAACATTAACATTAAGGCATGTATAGCTAGACTCATACGTGCTATGGTAGTCCTAGAACCGACTAAACCATAGCTCTGATACCAATCAAATGTAACACCCCGAACCCGAAACCGACACCGGAGTCGAACACGAGGTGTTAACTGACTTTAACCCCTTAAAAAGTTTATTTTCCAGACAGTGCCCAATCTGTGTACTAATCGTTTTAAAAATCATATCTTGAGTTTCGTAACTCGAAAATCAGTTTCGTAATTTTTCCCAGAAACTAGACTCATGTGCCCATCTATGTATTTTTTTCTATAATTTTTGGTCAGGCCAATTAGTACAGTTTATTAGTCAAAGTCTCCCAAGTTGCAGGGGTCGACTACACTGACCTTTGCCCATTACGACTTGGATATCTCCCTGCACGGGGCTTCAATACTGATGCCGTTTGTTTATATGAAAACTAGACTCAGAGAGGAATCTGTACATATATGGTACGACCCCTAACTATCTCTGGTTAATTTGTAATGAATTTCCAAAGTCGGAGCAGGGAATCCAGAAACTGTTCTGGCCCTGTCCCACAATAATCTGATTATCTCTTAATATACTGCCCATATGATCTTTTCGTTACTTCCTCATGAAAGCAGACTCATCGAGCTTCGATTACATAATTTATTCATCAATTAATTCCACTCCTACTATTTTTAGTGATTTTTCAATCTCATGACACTACTGCTGCCAGCATCTGTTACGAAAGTAACTAGGTCCATCTCATGCCTACCCTTGATCCAACTCAATCGAACATTCGTGCCATATTCGCATGGCTTAAAGTTTACATGCCAAAGTTCAAACACAACGTAATAGCTTATACATGCCAAAATGTTCTTCTAAGCCAACTAAGAAGAAAGTACCAAAACTTGCTATCCGGTGTGATGACTTCGATGACGGCCTGGCCCCGCAAAAATAGATGAGTCCAAGCAACCTATAATGGGTGACAAGGAAACACCGAGTGAGTTTATAACTTAGTAAGTCATAAGCAATGCACTACCATCCATCAATAACATTATCACAAGAGGAAACAAAATGGAACGAGACAATTTACTCCATCCATACCGAACCATACCATAGTTCCTCCAACCTATCGATTCAATTTCATATCAATTCATGCATTCACAATCCATATACTCATCAATAGGACATTGAAGCATTTTCATAAATCAATTTGTTTTCGTTACAATCAAACGACTAAACGGCCTTTCACCCATCCTACGATAAATTTTATGTACGTGACTTCAAGTATAGTTGTCACATAGGTTCAACTTACCGAGCTCAACACCAAGTATAAGCATAGCACCTATTAGCCATGTACTCAAGACACTTACCCGATCCGCTGTCCGCGATCGACTCAATAGTGTCGCACACATAGTGACCATAATGATTCACGAATGTATATTGAGCCCGCACACTCAGTGCTATATAATCAACTCGCACACTTAGTGCTACGTAATCAAATCGCACACTTAGTGCTACATAGTCAAACTCGCACACTTAGTGCCGCATGGTCAATTCGTACACTTAGTGCATCATATTCATTTCGCACACTTAGTGCAACATAGTCAAATCGCACACTTAGTGCTGTAGAATTTAATCCCGCGCACTTAGCGCCAATCTCATGGTCATAAATGGTTATCCCGCACGTTTAGTGCCGAGATCAACAACTCAGTACATCTTACCTCTTTTCTTTCATTCAACAATTTCATCATCACATACGTACATGCATATATATATATGTATATTTATTCATTCCATTCAGCATCAATACATAAACATTATGACCATTGAAATAATACCAACTACATGCTTAATGACTTACCTCGTGTTGGGTAAGACGGTTCCAACTCGGCTACTCGATGACCTTTTCTTTGCCTTTGCTCGATTCACCTCCTTTAACTCCTTGAGCTAAATCAAACAAATTTAACTCATTAAAGTCTCATTTTGCTAGCTTATGGCCGAATATGACAAGGAGTTTGATGGGTCATATGGCCACCTTTTAGCTCAAGTACACAATGGTCATATGCATTTTTAATCACATCAAATGATTCAATACAATTCACTCGAACATCAAAAGAGAACCTCAAGGTACTTAGTCCATATACACATTAGACATTAGAGTCACATATGTACGAATTCACGAATCGAATTCGACATATTAGCTAATTTTCCCTTTAGCCGAACCTTCTAAGTCAAGATAAAGCCATCAACATGCTTACCTTTGGCCGAACATACACATCAATTTAGGTGCTCATTTATGTGGCCGAACACACACATGTCTATGTTAAGGCCGATTGCAACACTCAATACATCCTACAAGTATGGACACTTGCATTGACTAAACACCATTTCTATTATTTTTACTCCAAAGCCGAATGCCTCTCAAGCCCTAAGCTCATGATCCTTTCATCATTAAGCAAGTGTTATAGCACAACTAACATCCATTATTTGAACACCAACATAAAAATATTAAACATGAAAATCCATAGCCGAAACCTATACATGACATTACTCATTCCACCCATCGAAACAATATTTGTTCAAGACATCAAGCATTTTTATTTGGGTATTACATATATGAGCATTTAGAATTTATATTTTTAGCAAGATCAATTTCTTTCCTCAACACATTCTTCATCAAAACTTAAAGGAAGTAATCAAATTTCCTTCTTTAATAGCCATAGCCGAATGCTCCATCCATCCATCAAAGTTAAAAATTTTGCATGGTCTAAGTAAGAACCATGATAATTAACCTAAAACAAGCTAAAATTTCACAACTTTAACACAATATACTAACCTTATTAAGCATTCAAATGGCCGAAAGTCCTTTGCCCCTATTCCTTCCTTCACATTCGGCTTAGAAGAAACAAAGATGAACACTTAGTTTTCTTCACCCATTCCCCCCTTCTCAAGCTTCAAGTGACCGAATGTTTGCCCCAATTCTTTCTTTCAATCCGGCCAAGAAGACAAAGATGATGCTTTGTCTTCATTACTTTTCTTTTTATTCTTTCTTTAATCTATTTCCTTTCTTTTGCATAAAATAATGGCCATTTAATTAAGATTTAATACATATTATATATATATGACCATCATGGCCGGCCACCACTTAAAATAAAAGGGGTATTTGACATGCAAGTACAACTATTTGCAACATGCATAAATGGGCCACCTTACATTAGCCTAGCACATTTCTAAATTTTCTCACATAAGTCCTATTTAATAAAATTTCACTTACAATTTACAAAATTCAACCATGAAATTTTAACACATGCATATATACATATTCTAGATAATAAATATCACATTCAAACATTTCGGTGACTCGGTTTAGCGGTCCCGAAACCACTTCCCGACTAGGGTCAATTTTGGGTTGTCACAAAAGCAATTTCATACAAATTTCTTTTAGAATCCAAGTTTTGCATTTTATTCAATTTGGTCCTTATTTCTCAATTAGACACCTTGCTCATAGAATTTCTTCGTGAAACTTTAACACATGCATATTTTCAAATTCTAGACCTCATAATAATCATAAAATAAATATTTTAACGTCAGATTTGTGGTCTCAAAACCACTGTTTCGACTAGGCCCTATTTCGAGATGTTACATCTTTCTTTGTCAGAGATAAAGGCAAACTCAATACGAAATCCATAGTTACTCTATCCCATTTCCACTTGGGAATCATAATAGGCTATAATAAACCTGACGAAACTTGATGCTTAGCTTTGACTTACAGAAAAATCAAACATTTCGAAACAAATTCTGAGATATCTCGTTTCATGCCTTTCCACCAATAAAGCTGTTTCAAATTGTTATACATTTTCGTGCTCCAAGATGTACTGATAAACAACAATTGTGTGCTTCGTTTAGAATCTTCCGAATGAGCTCAGAATTTCTTGGTACACATATTCTATCACGAAACATCAAACAGTCATCAGGCCCTATTCGAAACTCTGAATCAGAAGTCAACTCACACTCAGCTCGTTTTACTTGAAATTCATTATCAAATTTTTGAGCCTCACAAATCTAGTGTAGAAATAACGGTCTCACTTTCAACTCGACTACTATCGAACTGTTGTCAGAAAAAGATACTTGTGTGCTCAAAGCACGTAAAGGAAATAAGGACTTTCGACTTAAAGCATCAGCAACTACGTTAGCTTTCCCCGAATGATAGTCAATCATTAATTCACAGTCTTTTAGCAATTCTAACCATCTCACCTGTCGCAAATTCAAATCTTTTTGAGTCATCAGATATTTCAAGCTTTTATGGTCGTTATAAATGACATTTCTCACCAAAATACTAATGATGCCAAATTTTCAATACGAACACTATCACGGCTAACTCTAGATTGTGCGTCGGATAATTCTTTTCATGCGACTTCAACTGTCTCGAAGCATAAGCTACAACTTTTCCTTCCTGCATCAAAACACAACCCAGGCCATTGAACGATGCATCACTGAAAACTTTGAATTCTTTACCCAACTCAGGCTTAACTAACGCTGGTGCCTCTATCAATAACGCTTTCAACTGTTTGAACCTCTACTGATACTTTTCTGACCATTCAAATTTAACATCTTTTTGAAGCAATCTTGTCATTGGAGTAGCAATCATCGAGAAGCCTTTCACAAATCCCGCTAGTCCTAGAAAACTACAAACTTTGGATACATTTCACCGAGGCTTCCAATATATAATCGCAGAAATTTTACTCGTGCCAACTCGAATGCCCGTGGCTAAAACTATATGTCTCAAAAAACCAACCTCTTGTAGCCAAAACTCACATTTGCTAAACTTTGCAAACAACTGTTTACCTCTCAAAGTTTGTAACATGATTCTCAAATGCTCAGCATGCTCAGATTTGTAACTCCCCGCACCCGAGACCGTTTCCGGAGTCGAACACGAGGTGTTAACGAACTTAAATCATTTATTTACACAGTTCATTTTAAAATTTCCAGACAAGCTGGCTAACTGCAGCACTGTCACCTTAAAAATCATATCTCGAGTTCCAAAACTCGAAAACTGATTTCGTAAATTTTCCCTGAAACTAGACTCATATATCCATCTACAGATTTTTTTCTAGAATTTTTGGTCAGGCCAATTAGTACAGTTTATTAGTTAAAGTCACCCCTGTTTCAGGGTTCGACTACTCTGCCTTCATGCATTACGACTTAGATATCTCCCTGTACAGGGCTTCAATACATATACCGTTTGTTTCTAATGAAACTAGACTCAAAAAGGAATCAGTACATATAAAGTATGACTTCTAATTATTTCTGGTTAATTTATGATAAATTTCCAAAGTCAGAATAGGGGATCTAGTAACCGTTCTGGCCCTGTTTCACGAAAACTTAAACATCTCATAAAATACGGCTCATATGGTCATTTTGCTTCTTCCATATGAAAATATACTCATCAAGGTTCAATTACATAATTTATTAATTATTTAATTACATTCCTACTATTTTTAGTGAATTTTCAAACTCACATCACTGCTGCTGTCAGCATCTATTTTAAGGGAAATTTCACCTATTCCATAGTTTCCATGATTCAACTAGCCATTGGACATACATCGCACCAAATATGATCGTGATTAACCATTCCAATGGCTAATCATTGCCAAGCATTTCCACACCTCTCAATAACCATATATATACAAAATGATTTTAATACTATGCTCAAAATATTTAAGCCATTTTCGCATGGCTATCCGAATATATACACATCACCAAAGGTACTTAATTAACAACAAAGGTTAGTCCTATACATGCCATTATCAACGTTTAACTAAAAGAGTACCAAAAGGGCTTAGATAGTGTGGACGACTTCGATTTCGACAATCCCGAGTCCGATAGCTGACAAACAAAATCTATAAAACAGAGAATTAAAGAAACGGAATAAGCATTTAATGCTTAGTAAGTTTTGAGTAATGAAATTATTTACGACTAAAGTACAGCGTTCATATGACTAAATGAATAATTTCATATATGCACATTCTCAAAATCATAATTACTTCACGCTTCAACCAATATATTCATACACAGGGTATCAAACCTAACTAGAGGCCGGAAGCTCGTTAATCAATTGAGCGAGTACTATTTGAAAGGAGTCAACCTTTCTGATGCATATACGAAACATACCTTATCGTTTGTATTTTATGAGCATATTAATTGAAATTATTACAGCAAGATCGCTCACTTCCAAACCCAAGTATCTTCGGGATTTAGCCGGATATAGCAACTCGCACAAATGCCTTCGGGTCTTAGCCCAGATATAGCCACTAGCATAAATGCCTTCGGGACTTAGCCCGGATATAGTCACTAGCACAAATGCCTTCGGGACTTAGCCCGGATATAGTAACTTGCACAAATGCCTTCGGGACTTAACCTGGATATCATCCGAATAATCAAGCACATATACCAATAAATCATGACACATCCATATTTCATTATCATAACTAGAATTCAAACACAAGACGCTTATCAACCATTACCATTTTCGGCTCAATAGCCACATACAAAGAGCATGATTTTGATTTGCTTTATAACATGATCTCTATACACATTTGGCTACCCGTCATAGGTATAAACTACTCACCTCAATATACAATTCGAGTAGAATCATTATATCACTGTTTATTTGTTATGCTTATATGTCATGACTTAATCAAATCATAAACTAAGTTTCATTACTCGAAAACTTACCTTGGATGTTGTCGAACGATTTCGACGGCTATTCGATCACTTTTTCCTTTCCCTTATCCAACTTTGATCCTCTAAGCTCTTGAGCTAAATCAAACAATTTTCTACCCAAATCAAACATAGTCATACGACATCCATATACATTTTATACTAGCCGAAATGTACCATCAAGATATACTTTACTCAAATAATTCACCTTGGCCGAACATGTATAATGTTTTGTAGCTTAATAAATTTAACATACACTATGTATTTATAATATTTGTGCAGCCAATTATCCATGGTCATACACACACACAATCAAAAATAAATACCAAAATTTTCATATCCTTTATGCCCTAAGCCGAATACACTTGTCATGTTCACCTACATTTTTCAAGTACAACATTCTCATATTCGGCATTAGTATCAAGCATAATAGCCAATTCTTCCCACCTTGAATCTATGCATCTATTTAATCATAGTTTGTTCAAGCACTCATACAATAAGATACATCCAATTTAACAAGAAACAAAAACCTTATTTCTCCATAGCTACTATGGCCGAAAGTTCTAGGCATCTGAATACCGAAATTTTTAACATGGGTTGCCTAAAGAACTTGGTGATGAGTTCAAATTAATCTAACATTTCAAGCAACTTAACACATCCATATAACTAAAAATTCTAAGTTTAAACACAATACAACATTTTAGCACCATGACCGAATACTTCATGAAGTTGTCAAGACCCATCCTTTTCAAATTCTCACACACACTCATATCCAATCCTTTTTATTAAGCACTCAAACTCAATCATCTTCATGCCTCATCACCACAACATCAAACACCAACCAAGAAGACAACACCCATGGCCGAGTATCATCTCCATCAAATAGCAAAAAGAATTTAAAACATGGGCTAGGTAGAATTCAAACTAACATCTAAAAATATGCATGAACTTCATGGAATAACATCAAACATACCTCTTCCTAAACATCAACCAGCCGAACATGAAGCAAGAGAATCCTCTTCTTCTTCCTTCCTCAAGTCACGGCAATGGGGGAGCATGGATGAGACAACTTTGTTTTCATCACCCCTCCCTTTTAATTACTTTATTACTAACCTTTTATTTTATTATTTCTAACATAAAACATTAACACAAAATGTTTATAATATGCTTTAACCCATAGCATGGCCGGCCACCATCTAGATTTTGGTCAATTTGACATGCAAACCCATCATTTTTATAACATGCATTAATAGGTCCTTATAGATTAACCTATCACCTTTTAAAAGTGTCACACATAAGTCCTATTAATTAAATTCACATGCAATCGACTAAATCCAAGCTTAAAACTTTCACACATTCATATTCACATATTTTAGACAATAAATATCATATTCAAATACTTCGGTGACTCGATTTAGCGGTCTCGAAACCACTTTCCGACTAGGGTCAATTTAGGGCTGTCACAACTCTCCCCCACATAAAAAATTTTCGTCCCCGAAAATCTTACCGGTAAATAGGTTTGGGTATCGTTCTTTCATAGAGTTCTCGGTTTCCCAAGTAGCTTCTTCGATCCCGTGTTTGAGCCATAACACCTTTACTAACGGAACCCTCTTGTTTTGCAACTCTTTCACTTCATGAGCTAGGATGCGAATTGATTCTTCTTCATAACTCATATCGGCTTGAATTTCAACCTCGGAGGGATTTATTATGTGCGAAGGATCAGATTTGTAACGTCGAAGCATTGAGACATGAAAAACATTGTGAATCTTCTCGAGGTAAGGGGTAAAATCAATCTATATGCCATTGGGCCAACTCGTTCGGATATTTCATATGGCCATAAGAACCTCGGACTCATTTTGCCCTTACGGCCAAATCTGAGTATCTTTTTCCAAGGTGAAACTTTAAGAAACACTTTGTCTCCCACCTGATACTCAATATCTCTTCATTTTAAATCCGCGTACGACTTCTGATGATCTGATGCTGGCTTCAGACTTTCACAAATTATTTTTACTTTCTGCTCAGCATCTTTAATCAAATCAACTCCGAAAATTTTACTTTCACCGAGCTCGGTCCAAAACAATGGTGTACGGCATTTACGACCGTACAAAGCCTCGTATGGTGCCATCTTAGTACTTGATTGAAAACTATTGTTGTAAGCGAATTCAATCAAAGGTAAATACCGCTCCCATGAACCACTAAACTCAAGGATGCAACATCTCAACATATCCTCAAGTATCTGAATTATCCGCTCGGATTGACCATCTGTTTGTGGATGAAAAGCGGTGCTAAAATGCAACTTGGTACCCAAAGCTTCTTGCAATTTCTTCCAAAATCGCGAGGTGAACCTCGAATCTCTATCCGACACAATAGAAATAGGTACCCCGTGTAATCTTACAATCTGAGAAACATACAATTCTGCTAGTTTATCCAATGAAAAATCCGTACGTACGGGGATAAAGTGAGCCGACTTAGTCAGTCTATCAACAACAACCCAAATCGCATCTTTCTTACTTGCCGACAGTGGCAACCCAGATACAAAATCCATCGTGACTCGATCCCATTTCCATTCAGGTATCATGATCGGCTGAAGTAAACCTGTGGGTACTTGATGTTCCACTTTCACTTGTTGACATATTAAACACGTCGAAACAAAATCGAAAATGTCTCGTTTCATACCATGCCACAAAAACTGCTGCCTCAGTTCATTATACATTTTCATACTCCCCGGGTGAATTGACATTCGGCTACAATGAGCTTCGTTCAGAATCATCGAAATAAGTTCTGACTTTCTTGGAACACACAAACGACTTCTGAACCTCAAACAATCGTCATCATCAATTTGGAACTCTGATTCCATATTCGAAACGCATTCAGCCCGTTTTGCAACCAATTCATCATCGACTTTCTGAGCTTCACGAATTTGGTGAATCAACAATGGTTTGGCCTTTAATTCTGCTACCAACACATTGTCGGATTGAACAGACAGGTGTACATTCATCGCTCGTAAAGCAAACGGTGATTTACGACTTAAAGCATCCGCAACCACATTAGCCTTTCACGGGTGATAGTCAATGACAAGCTTATAATCTTTTAACAACTCGAGCCAATGTCTTTGTCGCAGATTCAAGTCTCTTTGAGTCATCAAATATTTGAGACTTTTGTGATCCGAATATACACGACACTTCTCACCAAATAAGTAATGTCGCCATATTTTCAAAGCAAATACGATGGCAGCTAGTTCGAGATCATGGGTTGGATAATTTTTCTCATGTGGCTTCAATTGTCTCAACGCATAAGCTACAACTTGACCTTCTTGCATCAATACACAACCCAACCCAAGTAAGAATGCGTCACTGTAAATGACAAACTCTTTGCCTGATTCAGGCTGCACTAGCACTGGAGCTTCAGTTAAGTAAGTTTTTAGTTGATCGAAACTTTTCTGACATTTTTCTGACCATTCGAACTTAACATCTTTCTGAAGTAGCTTCGTGATTGGTGTGGCTATCATCGAGAAACCCTTTACAAACCGTCTGTAGTAATCGACAAGTCCCAAAAAGCTCCGAACCTCAGTAATATTTCTCGGGGGCTTCCAGTTAAGTATGGCTGAAATTTTGCTCGGATCAACTCGAATACCCGATGCAGATACCATATGCCCCAAAAAGCTAACTTCTCTCAACCAGAACTCACATTTACTGAACTTAGCATATAACTGCTTATCCCGTAAAACCTGCAACACTAACCCCAGGTGTTCAGCATGATCGGTTTCATTTCTCGAATAGACCAAAATATCATCAATCAACACAACTACAAACCGATCCAAAAATGGTCTGAAGATCCGATTCATCAAATCTATAAATACCGCTGGGGCATTAGTGAGCCCAAACGGCATCACTAAGAACTCGTAGTGACCGTATCTCGTTCTGAAAGTAGTTTTGGGTATATCCGAATCCCGAATTCGCAACTGATAATAACCCGATCTCAAATCTATCTTTGAAAACACTGAGGCTCCCTTTAGTTAATCAAACAAATCATCAATACGCGGTAACGGATATTTATTCTTTATTGTCACTTTATTCAGCTAACGATAGTCGATGCACAACCTCATGGTTCCGTCCTTCTTTTTCACAAACAATACTGGCGCACCCCAAGGTGAAAAACTCGGTCAAGCAAAACCTTTATCCGTCAACTCTTGCAACTGAGTTTTCAGTTCTTTTAATTTCGTTGGTGACATACGATACGGAACTATCGAAATCGGTGTAGTCCCAGGTACAAGTTCGATGCCAAACTCTACCTCCCGAACAGGTGGTAACCCCGGTAAATCTTCAGGAAAAACATCCAGGATATTCACAAACCACTGGTACCGATTCAAGTTTCTTTCCTGATTTTTCATTATCAAGCACGTATGCAAGATACGCTTCACACCCCTTTCTCACTTATTTTTGAGCTAACGTCGAGGATATTATTGTTGGCAATCCATTCAAGACAGTAGACTCAACTCGGATTATCTCATTATTTGCACACCTCAAATCAATAGTCTTGCTTTTGCAATTCACAACCGTATCATGCACGGTCAACCAATCCAAACCGAGAATAACATCAAATTCATCAAACGGTAAAAGCATCAAGTCCGCCGGAAAACGGGAACCTCGAATTACTAGGGGACATTTCTTACACACCTTATCAACAAGCACACAATGACCCAAGGGATTCGACACTCTAATAACGAACTCAGTAGACTCAACAGGTAAAGTCTTACTGGATGCTAAAGTCTCACATATATAAGAATGGGTAGAACCAGGGTCAATCAATGCAATCACATTAGTATCAAAGAGAGTGAATGTACCGGTAATAACATCTGGCGAGGAAGCATCCTCGCGTGCGCGTATAGCATAAGCTCTAGCAGGAGCACGAGCCTCAGATCTGGTTGTAGCGTCTCTAGATCCTCTCTGACTGCCACTAGGATTTCCCGTATTTCTAGATGGTTTACCTCGAGCAGTAGTAGTACCCGGTTTCCCACTCTGGTTTACATTTTGTTCGAACAGTCTCGGGCAATCCTTGATAAAGTGGTCAGCTGATCCGCACTTATAACAGGAGCGGTCATGGAATCTACAACTCCCCGAATGCCATTTACCACAATACTGGCACTCTGTTCTGTCTCGACGATCATTTCCAACACTGGCAACCGAAGTGACTCGTGTACTCACAGGGGGTCGATCACGATCTCGTCTAGAAAAGCCCGAAGTGTCTTTAGATCGGCCTAAATCATCTCTAAATTTTTTCGATGACTGTTGAAAGGGTTTCCCTGAAGATCTCTTACGAAACTCCTTTGCTCCCATATCAGCTTTTCTTTTCTCCTTACTGAGCTCTTCGGCTTTGCAAGCTCGCTC
Organism: Gossypium hirsutum; assembly: GCF_007990345.1. NCBI lineage: Eukaryota > Viridiplantae > Streptophyta > Magnoliopsida > Malvales > Malvaceae > Gossypium > Gossypium hirsutum. The sequence goes on along the minus strand of NC_053434.1, from coordinate 44,298,459 downwards.
GACAAGTACCACAAATTCTCTGATTTCTAAAATGCCAACATACAGCTTTATATCATTGTTCAGTCCATCTTCGAAACATTTACACATCACAGCTTCTGAAGAAATGCATTCTCGAGCGTACCGGCTAAGCCTTACAAACTTTCGTTCATAATCAGTAACTGACATGGAACCTTGTTTAAGTTCAAGAAATTCTTTCCATTTTTGATCAATGAATCTCTGGCTGATATACTTTTTTCGAAACTCGGTTTGGAAAAACTCCCGAGTTACTTGCTCTCTGGGCACGACAGAAATCAACGTATTCCACCAATAGTAGGCAGAATCACATAGCAAAGAGATAGTACACTTTATGCATTCATCGGGTGTGCAAGATAGTTCATCAAGTACCCGAATAGTGTTGTCCAACCAAAATTCAGCTTGCTCGGCATCGTCGCTGTCTATTGCCTTAAATTTAGTAGCCCCGTGTTTTCGAATTCTATCAACTAGGGGCTTATTTAACCTTATCTGGTCAGTTACCGGAGGTATCGCAGGTGCAGGGGTTGTATTAGTCGGGAATGGGGGTTGTGGAACAGCCGTATTAGTTCGAATGTATTGGTTGAACCGATCATTCATCACGCTATAAAAAGCCTGTCTAGCTTCATCATTCTGATTACTAGCAATAGGTTGAGAGTCCCTCGGCGCTGTCCCTTGAGCGGGAGCAGGCGCTACATTCTCAAGATCATTAGCTACCGCCCGGTTGGGATCGGGATCCATTACTATAAATAAACACATTTTTAACTGTCAAAAATCGCCACACTATCAAATAAACACACAATGGCATGTGTAGCTAAACCCGAACGTAGTACGGTAGTCCTAGAATCGACTAAACCGTAGCTCTGATACCAAAAAAATTGTAACGCCCCGCACCCGAGACCGTTGCCGGAGTCGAACACGAGGTGTTAACGAACTTAATTCATTTATTTACACAGTTCATTTTAAAATTTCCAGACAAGCTGGCTAACTGCATCACTGTCACCTTAAAAATTATATCTCGAGTTCCAAAACGCAAAAACTGATTCCATAAATTTTCCCTGAAACTATACTCCTATATCCATCTACAGATTATTTTCTAGAATTTTTGATCAGGCCAATTAGTACAGTTTATTAGTTAAATTCTCCCCTGTTTCAGGGTTCGACTACTCTGACCTTCATGCATTAAAACTTATATATCTCCCTGTACAGGTCTTCAATACATATTCCGTTTGTTTCTAGTGAAACTAGACTCAAAAAGGAATCTGTACATATAAAGCATGACTTCTAATTATTTCTGGTTAATTTATGGTAAATTTCCAAAGTCAGAACAGGGGATCCAGTAACTGTTCTGGCCCTGTTTCACGAAAACTTAAACATATCATAAAATACGGCTATATGGTCATTTCTCTTCTTTTATATGAAAATAGACTCATCAAGATTCGATTACATAATTTATTCATTATTTAATTACATTCCTACTATTTTTAGTGAATTTTCAAACTCACATCACTGCTGCTGTCAGCATCTATTTTAAGGGAAATTTCACCTATTCCATAGTTTCCATGATTCAACTAGCCATTGGACATACATAGTACCAAATATGATCGTGATTAACCATTCCAATGGCTAATCATTGCCAAGCATTTCCACACCTCTCAATAACCATATATATACAAAATGATTTTAATACTATGCTCAAAATATTTAAGCCATTTTTGCTTGGCTATCCGAATGTATACACATCACCAAAGGTACTTAATTAACAACAAAGGTTAGTCCTATACATGCCATTATCAACGTTTAACTAAAAGAGTACCAAAAGGGCTTAGATAGTGTGGACGACTTCGACTTCGACAATTCCGAGTCCGATAGCTGACGAACAAAATCTATAAAACAGAGAATTAAAGAAACGGAATAAGCATTTAATGCTTAGTAAGTTTTGAGTAATGAAATTATTTACGACTAAAGTATAGCGTTCATATGACTAAATGAATAATTTCATATATGCACATTCTCAAAATCATAATTACTTCACGATTCAACCAATATAATCATACACAGGGTATCAAACCTAACTAGAGGCCGGAAGCTCGTTAATCAATTGAGCGAGTACTATTTGAAAGGAGTCAACCTTTCTAATGCATATACGAAACATACCTTATCGTTTGTATTTTATGAGCGTATTAATTTAAATTATTACAGCAAGATCGCTCACTTCTAAACCCAAGTATCTTCGGGATTTAGCCGGATATAGCAACTCGCACAAATGCCTTCGGGTCTTAGCCCGGGTATAGTCACTAGCATAAATGCCTTCGGGACATAGCCCGGATATAGTCACTAGCACAAATGCCTTCGGGACTTAGCCTGGGTATAGTAACTTGCACAAATGCCTTCGGGACTTAGCCCGGATATCATCCGAATAATCAAGCACATATACCAAAAAATCATGACACATCCATATTTCATTATCATAACTAGAATTCAAACACAAGACGCTTATCAACCATTACCATTTTCGGCTCAATAGCCACATACAAAGAGCATGATTTTGATTTGCTTTATAACATGATCTCTATACACATTCGGCTACCCTCATAGGTATAAACTAATCACCTCAATATACAATTCAAGTACAATCATTATATCACTGTTTATTTGTTATGCTTATATGTCATGACTTAATCAAATCATAAACTAAGTTTCATTACTCGAAAACTTACCTCGGATGTTGTCGAATGATTTCGACGGCTATACGATCACTTTTTCCTTTCCCTTATCCAACTTTGATCCTCTAGGCTCTTGAGCTAAATCAAACAATTTACTTCCCAAATCAAACATAGTCATACGACATCCATATACATTTTATACTAGCCGAAATGTACCATCAAGATATACTTTACTCAAATAATTTACCTTGGCCGAACATGTATAATGTTTTGTAGCTTAATAAATTTAACATACACTATGTATTTATAATATTTGTCCAGCCAATTATCCATGGTCATACACACACATAATCAAAAATAAATACCAAAATTTTCATATCCTTTATGCCCTAAGCCGAATACACTTGTCATGTGCACCTACATTTTTCAAGTACAACATTCTCATATTCGGCATTAGTATCAAGCATAATAGCCAATTCTTCCCACCTTGAATCTATGCATCTATTTAATCATAGTTTGTTCAAGCACTCATACAACAAGATACATCCAATTTAACAAGAAACAAAAACCTTATTTCTCCATTGCTACTATGGCCGAAAGTTCTAGGCATCTCAATACCAAAATTTTTAACATGGGTTGCCTAAAGAACTTGGTGATGAGTTCAAATTAATCTAACATTTCAAGCAACTTAACACATCCATATAACTAAAAATTCTAAGTTTAAACACAATACAACATTTTAGCACCATGGCCGAATACTTCATGAAGTTGTCAAGACCCATCCTTTTCAAATTCTCACACACACTCACATCCAATCCTTTTTATTAAGCACTCAAACTCAATCATCTTCATGCCTCATCACCACAACATCAAACACCAACCAAGAAGACAACACCCATGGCCGAGTATCATCTCCATCAAATAGCAAAAAGAATTTAAACCATGGGCTAGGTAGAATTCAAACTAACATCTAAAAATATGCATGAACTTCATGGAATAACATCAAACATACCTCTTCCTAAACATTAAACAGCCGAACATGAAGCAAGAGAATCCTCTTCTTCTTCCTTCCTCAAGTCACGGCAATGGGGGAGCATGGATGAGACAACTTTGTTTTCATCACCCCTCCCTTTTCATTACTTTATTACTAACCTTTTATTTTATTATTTCTAACATAAAACATTAACACAAAATGTTTATAATATGCTTTAACCCATAGCATGGCCGGCCACCATCTAGACTTTGGTCAATTTAACATGCAAACCCATCATTTTTATAACATGCATTAATAGGTCCTTATAGATTAACCTATCACCTTTTAAAAGTGTCACACATAAGTCCTATTAATTAAATTAACATGCAATCGACTAAATCCAAGCTTAAAACTTTCACACATTCATATTCACATATTTTAGACAATAAATATCATATTCAAATACTTTGGTGACTCGGTTTAGCGGTCCCGAAACCACTTTCCGACTAGGGTCAATTTAGGGCTGTCACAAGATTTATCACGAGAGTAAATCAACAATCATCAATAAACATAACTACGAATCGGTCTAAGTACGGCCTGAAAATCTTGTTCATCAAATCCATAAAAATAGCAAGTGCCTTTGTTAGTCCGAAAGTCATAATAAGAAATTCGTAGTGTTCATACCTTGTTCTAAATGCAGTCTTTGGCACATCTAAGTCTTTAACTCGCAACTGGTAATAACCCAATCTCAAATCAATTTTTGAGAACAACGTTGCTCCTTTTAACTAATCAAACAAATCATCTATTTGTGGCAATCGATATTTATTTTTGATCGTCACTTTGTTAAGTTGTTAGTAGTCTATACACATTCTCATCGTGCCATCTTTATATTTCATAAATAACACCGGTGCACCCCAGGGAGAGAAACTTGGTCTAGCAAAACCTCTATTTGTCAACTCTTGCAGCTGAGCTTTCAATTCTTTAAACTCTATTGGAGCCATTCTGTATGGAGCTATCAATACTAGCGCTGTTTCCGGTACTAATTCAGTACAAAACTCAACCTCTCTGATAGGTGGTAAACCCGGTAACTCTTTGGGAAATACATCTGGATACTTGCACACAGTTGGTACTAATTCAATCTTTGTTTCTGTGACTTTCGTATCAAGTACATAAGCATGATAAGCTTAACACTCCTTTCTCACAAATCTCTGAGCTAACATAGACAAGATCACAACTGGAAAACTATTCAGATCATCAAATTCAATTCTAATAGTCTCATTATTCTAACATTTCAGTTCAATTGTCTTCCATCTACAATTCACTATAGCATCATGCATCATTAGCCATGTAACAAGGACTAAATCACGTAAAGCGTAAAAGTTGTGTTCTATAAGCTAAAGGTGTCAAATAGCTATAGAACTAAAACGTGAAGGTCCTTATGTGGTAAATAGCCCATTTATGAGATAGTGGATGATAATGGAGTGGAAATTTGTGTAATTACTAATGTTTTTAAAGGTTAATTAAGTAAATACTTAATAAAGGTTAATATTAATAAAAGAAAAGCCAAAATTCTTTTTTTTATCATCCATTTTGCAAAATGTTGAAAAGAATGGCAGCCATGGATGAGATAGGTTCATTCAACATTATTTTTCTCATTTAGGTATGGATTTTGACCCGTTTTTAATAATTTCTACGTTTTTGAGATCGTTGCAGCTTAATCTAACTAGCCCGTATCTTTATTTTTGAAACTATTATAGATTTTGAATGATTCCATTGTTGAATTCTTGGTTATCTAGATGTTTATGATAGTTTATTAACGTTTGAAGCTAGATTTACAAGTTTTATAAAGTGATTTTTCACAAAAATGCCAATTAGGGATTAAATTGTGAAATATTGAAATTATGTGGTTAAAAGTGTGATTATTTGGAAAATATGGGCTACTAAGGAAATAAGAAGAATTAGACTAAGCATGGGTAGGATGAAATTGCATGAAATTTGGACTTTATATGATAAGGACTAAATTGCAAAAATGTGAAATAATTGGGGCAAAAGTGTAATTTTTCCAAAACATGTAAATTGTGTTAAATTGATTGAATTAATGATTAAATAAGTAAATTTTGTTATTATTTAGATTGAGAAAAATGAGATTTGGATCTAGAACATGGGAAAATAAAGTATCAGATTAGTTGACCTAATTTATCGTTACAGCGAATGAGGTAAGTTCGTATGCTAATAAATATATTTAAATTGTGTTATAGATGCTTATTTATTACTGAATTGAATTGAATTATATAAGTTTACTTGTCATTGAGCTACTATGAATGTCAAATGAGCAACTACGAGTAAGAATCGATAGAGTTACGGCACCCAAAAGTCCCGTGCGAACCTTAGTAATAGTATAGGATACAAATGTCATGACATTAGGCTACCGAGATGTGATTACATGTAAGACCATGTCTGGGACATTGGCATCGTTAATCAATTTCGTGTAAGACCCTGTCTGGGATAGTGGCATTGATATGTGATAATATGTAAGACCATATATGTGATATGGCATTGTATGAGCTATTTGTGATTGCCGGGTATCCTCTATTTGTGATTGCCGGGTATCCTTAATGATTTCGAACGGTTCAACAGGCATAGTCAAGACAAGAATTAAAGTATGGTTGGAGTAAGTAATACAAGTACGTACAGAATTTATGTGAGAATCGAATGAAAGAAAATTGGTGAGTTCATATTGTATTATGTATATTAAATAAGAAAGAATTATGTATAAGTATGTTTCATGTCAAAATGTGTTTATTTGACTATAATGAAGTATATATTCAATTTTATGTGAGATATGAATAATAGTTGTTTTCAATAAATATACATATGGCACTCAACCAATAAGACCATAACCGAGTTATGGCACGTGAAAGAAAGACCATGGCAGGGCCTTAGCAATATATGTGTAAGACCACAGTTGGACTATGGCATCGGAAAATCAATGAATTTGTATCATAAGCACTTATAGAACAGAGAGGTTTGATAAGAGTATGGGTGATAAATAGAAAGGTATCGATACAAGTATGTACGGAAAAACTATTAAAGTATCAAGTTATATGAGGTTGAGAATTTGTGAATGAGAACATGAATAATTTGATGTTAGCTCATGAATTGATGCTTTTAATGTTAATGATTTATCTATATCGGATTGCTATATGAATATTATGATCATTTTAGGCTCATCATTTTAGGCTCATATACGAACTTACTAAGCTGTGAAGCTTACTTTGTGTTATTTTTCTATGTTTAATAGTGTCTCAAACTTTCACTCGGGTTGGGAGTCAACGGAGATCACATCATAATATCCGGCTATTGATTTTCGGTATTTTACACCTTGTGGCCTAGTTTTATGGCATTCATAGGCTTGAGTCCTTTTGATAAAGGTTTTGATGATGTATTTGGTCATTTTGTATGGCTTAATAATCACTTATGCTTGATGTGTAATTTACCTTGTGTAATGACATAATTTGGTATGGTTGGTGATGTTCAAGATGAACATTTGGTCATTTGGTATATGTTGAGTATTTACTTATGAAAAGCATGAATTTGGACTTAATAAATGAATGGTTAATTGATGATTTATAAGTCAAGCTTTATGTGTGATTGATGTTGATAAAATACATATTTGAAATAGGTTGAATTAATGAATGCGATATGTGTTTTGGTATGTGATGGAATAGGTGTGAAATGAGAAATGAATCATCCTAGTTTTGGTATGTGTTTTGTATTGGAAATGGTTATGATTTGAGTTGATGAAACGGAAAGAATTGATATGACATGTTTGGTACATAAAAAACATGTTTTGATTGACTATTAATGTATTGAAATGGCGCAAAATGTTGTCTTTTAGGTATGCATGTGAAAGGTGAGAAATGTGGCTTAAACCAAGCCTATTTTCACTCCACACGGCTGAGTACACGGGCATGTGACTCGACCGTGTGTGACACATGGCCTTGGTACACGGCCGTGTGTCCCTTGGGGTAGCCTTTTGAAATTAAGTCAATATACCCTACAAGTTTGGCATGGCCTAGACACACGGGCGTGTCTATTGGCCGTGTGTGGCACACGGGTTGGTACATGGGCATGTGGCCAAGTCATTAACCCCTTTAGACTTTACATGGCCTAGCACACGGGCGTGTCCTCGGTCGTGTGGTACAAGTCAGAATGTATTCCCTGTTTTCACACGGTCTGTGACACGGGCGTGTCACATGGCCTGTTCGCACAGGTGTGTGATCCCTGAATGCTTGAAAATTTTATAAGTTTCTCAACGCTTGTAAAAGTTATTGGTTTAATCCCAAACCACTTCTAAGCATGTTTTAAGGTCTCGTAGAGCCTTATAAGGGACAATGTGAATGATTTGAATGGATTTTAATTATGAATGCATAAATGTATATTAATGATATGTATTATCCGATAATGCCTCGTAACTCTATTCCGAAAACGGATACGGGTTAAGGGTATTATAAGCCAATCCATACCCAAATTCACATCAAATTCATCGAACCACAACAACATCAGATTAGACGGAAAAAAGAAATCCCGATTCATTAACGGACAATTCTTTCAGACTTCGTCAACCAAAACACATTTGCCTATGCGGTTCGATACTCTAATCACAAATTCAGTAGACTATACAAGAAAAGTCTTACTAGATACTAAATTCATACATATATAAGAATGAGTTGATCTATCCTGGATCTATCAATGCAATCACAGTAGTATCATAGAAAGTGAAAGTACTGGTGATAACATCTGGAAATGATGCTTCTTCACGAGCACGAATAACATAGGCTCTAGTAAGTGCTCTGGCCTTGGATCTCACAGTGGAGTCCTTTGTCGCCTCTCGACTAACACTCACATTTCTAGCATTTCTTGTTGGTCTTCCTCTAGTTGACATATTACTTGGTCTGACATTTAAAGGTCTATCTTTCTCAGACATCTCAGAACAGCCTTTAATAAAATGATCTAGCGAGCCACATTTGAAACAAGCTTTAGTACTCTTATTCCAGCTTTAACTAAAATTTCTTCTCTCGTACTGTTGACACTCAGGTTTGTTATTTCTCACACTGCCAACACTCGAAACAGAAATAGCTTGAGCTTTAGATTTCACATGTTGATTTCCACGATCTCTATTTTGGTACCCCACAGATGCATTCGATCGACTATATGAACTCGAAATTTCTTTGGTGAATAATGATAAGGTTTATTCATCGGTATTTTTCTTAAATCTCTAGCATCTAAATCAACTTTCTTATTTTTTCTACTAAAGTCTTTGGCTTTACAAGCCCAATCAACTAACACAATGAATTCTTTTAAATCTAATATCTTAACCAGAATTTTAATATCTTTGTTCAACCTATCAACAAACCATTTACACATAATTTCTTCGGTAGAAACATACTCTCGAGCGTACTTACTCAACCGTATAAATTCACTTTCATATTCTATCACAATTATTAATGCTTGTTTTAATTCTAGAATCTTTTTGTGCTTTTGATCGAGAAATCTTTGACTGATGTATTTCTTTCGAAATTTGGATTGAAAGAACTCCCAAGTAATCCATTAATTTGGAACCAAAAATATCAACGTGTTTCACCATTGATACGCGGCGTGTCTCAGCAAAGATACAACACATTTAATACATTCATCAGGAGTACAAGAAAATTCATCGAATACTCGCATCATATTTTTGAGCCAGAATCAGCTCTCTCAGCATTATCATCAGTATTAGCTCTGAACTCTTCAACCCCTTGTTTGCGGATCTTGTTAACTCGAGGCTTACTCAACCGTATCAAATCTATAACTTGAGGAATAACAGGGATTTGCTAAGGAATAAGTGGGGGTGGAGGTTGCTGAGCAGCCGGATTTCTACGAATGCATTGACTGAACCATTCGTTCATCATTTGGAAGAAGGCTTCTTTGGCCTCTCCTCCCTGACTTCCCATCACAGGTCTAGAATTAGATGGCACTGTCCCTTGTACGGGAGCAGGCACATTACTTTTAACCTCATCGGCTATAGCTCGATCGGGATCCATTACAATATGAAAACACAATTTAAGTTGTCAAGAATCATCATACTATTGCAGAGTATATATGGCATGTATAGCTAGACACTCACACACACTACATTAGTCCTAAAGTCGATTAAACTGTAGCTCTCATACCAATAAAATGTAACATCTTTAACCCGTATCCGTCACCAGAGTAAGGTTATGAGGTATTACCGATCGATTCACAACATATAGCATACATACATTTATCAAACATAAAACATTCATTCTCATAAATTATTCAACACAATCACATTGTCCCTTATAAGGGCTTACGGGGCCTTAAACATGCTTTAGAAGTAGTTCGGGACTAAACCGATAACATACAAAAATTTTGGAAACTTAGAAAAATTTCAACCATACAGGGGCCACATGCCTGTATGAATAGGCCGTGTGCCTCACACAGCTCTAGACACGTCCGTGTCTTAGGCCATGTAGAAATAGGGCATACATACTGACTTGGGTCACACGGCCGACCACACGCCCGTGTGCTAGGCCGTGTGCCAATTAGGGGGTATATTGACTTGTACCATACGGCAAGTCACACGCCCGTGTGTGAGACCCTGAGGAGCATACTAAAATTAATTCAATTTCAACACCTGGTGATACACGACCGTGTAACATAATCATGTGTCACATATAGCTCAGACAAACGCCTGTGTCTCTGCCCGTGTGGACAAAAATAGGCCATTCGCAAGGACAATTTGCCACCCCAACTTCAAAGTACCTATACAAGGAAAAATGATATCATTTCATTATACAATTAGGCAGCCAAAATCATCAACCAAATGCACAATTCATACCATTATAATTTCATCTATTCCAATTCTCAAATCACTACCATTTACTTAGCCAAATACATGCCAAAACAATATCAAATAATATGGCTCATTTACCATAATTTACACATACATAACTTACCCTATAGTTAACCAACACAACATCTAAAATCATATCTTATCAAGGCATTTCTGAAGCATTTATACTCCACAAATCAATTAACCATTTGAGCAACTATAAAACCATCACCATATTCATACCAAAACTTGCCAAAATAAGTCATCACTCATAGCTATATATATACAAACCAAAACATATATATTTACAAACCATTTCTAATTTCCAAACACACATCAATATTAACATCATTTACAAGCCAAATCTCATGGCTATGATCATAACCAAACTACCACATCTAGCCTATATATGCCATATACCGTAATTGAATAATTCAAAAGTACCAACTTAGATATTTGATAGTGCGATGATGTTCCTGACGACTCCCTGATCCGAGCTAGCCTTGATTCACTATAAAACATAGAAAAATAACACGAAGTAAGCTTTTAAGCTTAGTAAGCTCGTATGAGATAAACTTAATGCAATGACATAAACTTAAATCAATATGTAACATTCATTAACTGTCAAACCTTTCAAGTACTCATTCACAAAACTATATACTTTCATCATCATTTCTTCAATTCAAATCTAAAATGGTTTATTCACAAACCTCTACCATCTCGTACCAATCATATATACGTTCTCACCTTTCATTTACCCATTGAACCATTCAGAATAGAAATCAAATACTAAAGGGTCTCACACGATAAGTACCTATACCTTCGCCTGATGCCAAATCAAGGTATCTTATCCAAAATATTGATATCATGGCTCAAAGCCAAATCAGTTGATATGCATGGTCCAAAGCTAAGTAAGCTCAAAGCCAAATCAGTCGATATGCATTTTCCAAAGCTAAGTCAGTTTTTCTCGCAGCTGAAGTGCTAAATCATGGCCCGAAGCCAACTCAAGGTATCCCTAAAGACATGTCACTAGCATCCTAAACTATTTCTAAGGTTCAACTGAGATTCCAACTGTCGAATCTTAGTCGACTCATTTCTGAACTTGTCCATAATCACATAATCACAATTCATGCTATATCAAACAACATAAAATACTTTTGGAATAAAATTATAACATACGAACTTACCTCAGATGTTAAAACGGCGAATCGAGTCGATTAGTCAATAACTTTATGTTTTCCCCGATACAAGTCCGTATTTCTCCTTTCTTGATATAAATATATTTAAAATTAACTTACCCAATCAACCATTCATTAAATTAAGTCCAAAACATACATTTAGGCCTATTTACACATTAGCCCCTAAACTTTCACACTTTTAACAATTTAGTCCATATATCACAAAACACAAAATTCACATAAATTCAATAGACCCAAGCTTGGTCGAATTATTTATAGGTCCCTAGCAGCCCAAAAATTTCATTTATTTAACATTTCAACCACATAATTTGCACATTTCACAATTTAATCCCTATATGCATTTTCATCAAAAACCACTTTACAAAAGATGAAAATCTATCATCAAGCTTTCATATTTCAAAATTAAACATCAAATAACACATAGATTCAACAATGGCAACTCACAAAATCTTTAACATTTTCGAAATCTAATGTACGGTCTAGCTAGAATACTAAGCAATGATCTCAAAAACGTAAAAATCATCAAAAACTGAGCTCAAAACACTTACCAATTAACCTTGCAAGTGTCGAACCCTAAAACTAAATCAAAAGCTTTCTTCTTCATCAAAATTCATCCAAAAAAGAGAAAAGATGGACAAAAATTCGCTTTGTTCTTATTAATACAACATTTATTAACTATTTTACCATTTTAACCTTAAAATTATTACAAAATTTCATTTATGCCAAACCATTGACATCCACTAACCAAATAATGGTATATTTACCACTTAAGGACCTAAAATTCAATGTTCTATAGCTATTTGACATCATTAGCTAATAGAACAACACTTTTGCAATTTATGCAAGTTAGGCCTTTTTACCGAATTAACCATTCAAACAGTAAAATTAGATCACAAAATTTTTACACATATAAAATAACATGCTGTAAATACCAAAAATAATATTAAAATAATTTTTTGAAATTGAATTTGTGGTTTCAAAACCACTGTTTCGATTTAGCTAAAACTGAGATGTTACTGATCGCGTGATTTCGTGATAGGTTTTAAATATTTATAATTAATCGTTCTTGAAACTAACTATTATCGCGATGTTGACAAGTGTACCTACCGAACAGTAGTATAGTTTAGCAAGACCGGATTGTCGAACCCAAAGGAACTAAAAGTACTAGTAATGACTGTCTTTTTATTATCTAGCCTAAGAATAAAGAGGTTTTGTTTTAACTAACTAATTATCTAAACTAAGAATTCACAGAGAATGGAATTGGGGAATTGCTTTTGGGAAAATCGATTAAACTAAGACAATACCTAAGGAAAAATCCACCTAGACTGTACTTGTTATTCTGGCTCCGAATCGGATGATTTATTCATTTAACTTGTCCCGTAGAGAACCCTAAGTTATGTTATTATCCCTATTCAAGACTAGTAATGTGACAGCCTTAAAGTGACCCTAGTCGGAAAGCGGTTTCGGGATCGCTAAACCGAGTCACCAAATTATTTGAATGTGATATTTATTTTCTAAAATATGTGAATATGAATGTGTGAAAGTTTTAAGCTTCTATTTAGTAAATTGCATGTGAATTTAGTCAATAGGACTTATGTGTGACACTTTTGAAATGTGGTAGGTCAAAACCTAAGGATCTATTAGTGCATGTAATAAAAAGGGCGGACTTGCATGTCAATTTCCCCCCTAATTAGTAGTGGCCGGCCATGACAAATAGGGTGGACAAAGTGTGATAGGCAAAACATGTCATAAACATGTTATGTTGGTGTTTCATGGGAGAAATGATAAAATAAGGAGCATGGTAATAAAATAATGGAAGGGAAAATGATGAAAACAAAGAAAAAAAAGTGTCAATCCTTTTACATTTTTTTGGCCGAAAGTTCTAAGGAGGAAGGAAGAAGGAAGGTGCTCTCTTGCTTCATGTTTGGCTTGGAAGAGGATTAGGAAGAGGTTCGGCCATACTTGTATCTAGGTTAAGGTATGTTGATGTTGTTCCATGAGATTCATGTATGCTTTTAGTTGTTAGTTTGAGTTCTACCTAGCCCATGGTTCAAATCTTTGCTATGTCATAGAGATGATATTCGACTAAGGTGGATTGGTGTTGATGTCATTTGCATGCTAAAAGTGAAGCTTTGTAAGGATACATGTGAGGGTGGATTGATGACTTTTGAATTTTTTTTTAGCATTTTTGAGTTAGACATTAAGTTCTTTGTTTAACCATGACCAAAATTGAAATGGTATGGTGTTTTGATGCATTCGGCCATGGTAGGAAGTAGAAGAGAAATATGGTTGTTGTTCATGTTATTTGGATGAGAAATGGTAGTAAGGTGAAGTGCAATTGTTAGTGTTTGATTTACTAGTGTATATAGTTGTACTAGCCGAGTTTTGAAATTGAAAAAGGGCTTGAGCACCATGTGTGGTATTGAGATTGTTTGAGTAAATTCATAGTCATTTATATGATGAATTCGGGTGTAGATATACATGCTTGAATAAGATGCACGCATGAATGAATAGATGGATTAGTGTTGCATGTGTTCGGTTATAGGTAAGCATGATGATGAATCTATCTTGACTTGGATAATCGGCTCAAGGAGAAATTGCTAAAGTGCTTAGTAATTGATATTAGGTTAATGATGTGTGTTTTCGGTCATAAAGGTGCACATGAAGAAATGTTAGATTAATTGTATTAAATTGCTCAATGTGATTAAAAATGCGTATGACCATTTTTTATTTGAGCTAAAGGTGGCCATATGACCTATCAAACTCCTTCTCATATTCGACCATAAGCTAGCATAATGAGACTTTAATAAGTTAAATTTCTTTGAATTAGCTCAAGAGCTTAGAGGACCAAAGTTGGATAAGGGAAAGGAAAAAGTGATCGAATAGTCGCTGAAATCGTTCGACAACATCCGAGGTAAGTTTTCAAGTAATGAAACTTAGATTATGATTCGATTAGATTATGTTATAAGCAAATCAAACTCATGCCCTTTGTATGTAGCTTTTGATCTGAAAATGTTAATGCTTAATACGTGACTTGTGTTTGAACTCTAATTATGAAAACGAGATATAAATGTGTCATGATTTATTGATATATGCGTGAATATTCGGATGATAACTGGGCTAAGTCCTGAAGGCATTTGCGCTAGTGACTAGCTCCGGGCTAAGTCCCGAAGGCATTTGTGTGAGTTACTATATCCGGGTTAAGTCTCGAAGGCATTTGTGCGAGTTACTACATCCGGGCTATGTCCCGAAGGCATTCGAGCGAGTAGCTATATCCGATTAAATCCCGAAGGTAGCTGGCTTGGGAATGAGCGATCTTGCTGTAATAATTTCAATTAATACGCTCGTAAAATCCCAGCGATGAGGTATGTTTCGTATATGCATTGAATTGGTTGATTCCTTACAAATAGTATTCGCTCAGTTGATAAATGAGCTACCGGCCTTTGGCTAAATTGATCTTTTGTGTATGAATATAAGGGTCGAAAATGTGAAGTAAGTATGATATTGAGAATTTGTGCATATGAAATTATCCGTTTAGCCATACGAATGTTATACTTTAGTTGTGTCTAATTTCATGGCTCAAAACTTACTAAGCATTAAATGCTTACTCCGTTTCTTTGATTCTCTGTTTTATAGATTTTGGTTCGTCAGCTATCGGACTCGGGATTATCTAAGTCGAAGTCGTCCACACTATCAAAGCCCCTTTTGGTACACTTTTGGTTGAACTTTGAAATGGCATGTATAGGACTACCCTTTTTGATGTTGGTCATGTACCTTTCGGTATTGTACAAATTTGGATAGCCATGCGAAAATGGCTTATATATATTTTTGAGCATAATGTTATCTTCATTTTGTATGTATATGGTTATTGAGAGGTGTGGATATGCTTGGCAATGATTGGCCATTGGAATGGTTAATCACAATCATACTTTGTGCTATATATGCAAAAGGGTTAGTTGAATCATGGAAACTATGTAATAGGTAAAGTCTACCTTAAAGGCAGATGCTGACAGCAGTAGTGGTGTGAATTTGAAAAATCACTAAAAATAGTAGGAATGGAATTAAATAGTGAATAAATTATGTAATCGAACCTTGATGAATCTACTTCCATATGGATGAAACAAAACGGTCATATGAGTCGTATTTTAAGAGGTATTTAAGTTTTCGTGGGATAGGTCCAGAGCAATTTCTGGATCCCCTGATCTGACTTTGGAAATTCATTATAAATTAGCCAGAGATAATTAGAAGTCATGCCATATATGTATAGATTCCTTTTTGAGTCGAGTTTGATTAGAAACAAACGGGATAAGTATTGAAGCCCTGTATAAGGAGTTATCTTAGTCTCAATGCAAGAAGGTTAGTGTAGTCGAACCCTGTAACAGGGGAGACTTTAACTAATAAACTGTACTAATTGGCTCGACCAAAAATTGTAGAAAAAATTTGTGGATGGATATATGAGTCTAGTTTCAGGGAAAAATTACGAAACTGATGTTCGAGTTTTGGAACTAAAGATATGATTTTTAAGGTGACAGTGACGCAGTTAGCCAGCTGTCTGGAAATTTTTTTTAAAATGGACTGTGAACATACATGAATTCTGTCTGTTAGCACCTCGTGGTCGTTTCCAACTACGGTCTCGGGTACCGGGTGTTACAATTTTATTGGTATCAGAGCTACGGTTTAGTCGATTCTAGGACTACCGTAATACGTTTGGGTCTAGCTATACATGCCATTATGTGATTATTTGATAGTGTGATGATTTCTGACAATTGAAAATGTGTTTATTTATAGTAATGGATCCCGATCCCGACCGAGTGGTAGCTGATGATCTTGAGAGTGTAGCGCCTGCTCCCGCACAAGGGACAGCGCCGGTGGACTCTCAACCTATTGCTAGTAATCCGAATGATGAGGCTAGACAAGCTTTTATAGCGTGATGAATGATTGGTTCAATCAATACATTCGAACTAATACGGCTGTTCCACAACCTCCATTCCCGACTAATGCCACCCCCGCACCTACAATACCTTCGGCAACTGACCAAATAAGGTCAAATAAGCCCCCAGTTGACAGAAACAGAAAACACGGGGCTACTGAATTTAAGGCTACGGATAGCGATGATGCCGAGCAAGCTGAATTTTGGTTGGACAACACTAGTCGGGTACTCGATGAGCTATCTTGCACACCCGATGAGTGCCTAAAGTGTACTATCTCCTTGCTACGTGATTCTGCCTACTATTGGTGGAATACGTTGACTTCTGTTGTACCCAAAGAGCAAGTAACTTGGGTTTTTCCAAACCGAGTTTCGGAAAAAGTATATCAGTCAGAGATTTATGGATCAAAAACGGAAGGAATTTCTTGAACTTAAACAAGGTTCCATGTCAGTTACCGACTATGAACGAAAATTTGTGAGGCTTAGCCAATACGCACGAGAATGCATTTCCTCAGAAGCCGTAATGTGTAAACATTTCGAGGATGGGCTGAATGATGATATAAAGCTGTATGTTGGCATCTTGGAAATCCAAGAATTTGTGGTACTTGTCGAGCGAGCTTGCAAAGCTGAGGAGCTCAGTATGGAGAAAAGAAAAGCTGATATGGGAGCAAAGGAGTTTCGTAAGAGGTCTTCGGGGAGGCGCTTTCAACAATCATCGAAAAAGTTTAGAGATGATTTGGGCCGATCTAGAGACACTTCGGGTTTTTCTAGACGAGACCGTGATCGACCCCCTATGAGTGCACGAGTCACTTCGGTCGCCAGTGTTGGAAATGACCGTCGAGACAGAATGGAGTGTCAGTATTGTGGTAAATGGCACTCGGGGAGCTGTAGATTCCATGACCACTCCTATTACAAGTGCGGGTCAGCCGACCACTTTATTAGAGATTGCCCGAGATTGTCTGAACACAACGTAAATCAGAGTGGGAAGCCTGGTGCTACTACTGCTCGGGGTAGACCATCTAGGAATACGGGCAATGCTAGTGGCGGTCAGAGAGGATCTAGAGATGCTACAACCAGATCTGAGGCTCGTGCTCCTGCTAGAGCTTACGCTATACGCGCACACGAGGATGCTTCCTCGCTAGATGTTATTACCGGTACTTTTACTCTCTTTGATACTAATGTGATTGCTTTGGTTGACCCTGGTTCTACTCATTCTTATATATGTGAAACCTTAGCATCCAGTAAGACTCTACCTGTTGACTCTACTGAGTTTGTAATTCGGGTGTCAAATCCTTTGGGTCGTTACGTGCTTGTCGACAAAGTGTGCAAGAAATGTCCCCTAGTAATCCGAGGTTCCTGTTTTTCGGCCGATTTGATGCTTTTACCATTTGACAAGTTTGATGTTATCCTCGGTATGGATTGGTTGACCGTACATGATGCAATTGTTAATTGCAAAAGAAAAACCATCGATTTGAGGTGTGTAAATAACGAGATAATCCGAGTTGAGTCTACTGACTTGAATAGGTTGCCAGCTGTAATATCATCAATGTTGGCTCAGAAATATGTAAGAAAAGGGTGTGAAGCATACCTTGCGTACGTACTTGATGACAAAGAGTTAGAAAAGAAGCCTGAATCTGTGCCAGTGGTTTGTTAATACCCGGATGTTTTTCCCAAAGAATTACCGGGTTTACCACCTGTTCGGGAGGTAGAGTTTGGCATCGAGCTTGTACCTGGGACTACACCGATTTCGATAGCTCCGTATTGTATGGCACCAACGGAATTAAAGGAATTGAAAGCTCAGTTGCAAGAGTTGACGGATAGATGTTTCGTTTGACCAAGTTTCTCACCTTGGGGTGCACCAGTATTGTTTGTGAAAAAGAAAGACGGAACTATGAGGTTGTGCATCGACTATCGTCAGCTGAATAAGGTGACAATAAATAATAAATATCCGATGCCGCGCATTGATGATTTGTTTGATCAACTAAAGGGAGCCTCAGTGTTTTCAAAGATAGACTTGAGATCGGGTTATTATCAGTTGCAAATTCGAAATTCAGATATACCCAAAACTGCTTTCAGAACGAGATACGGTCACTACGAATTCTTAGTGATGCCGTTTGGGCTCACTAATGCCCCTACGGTATTTATGGATTTAATGAATCAGATTTTTAGACCGTATTTGGATCGGTTTGTAGTTGTGTTTATCGATGATATTTTGGTCTATTCGAGAAATGAAACCGATCATGCTGAACACCTGGGATTAGTGTTGCAAATTTTACAGGATAAGCAGTTATATGCTAAGTTCAGTAAGTGTGAGTTCTGGTTAAGAGAGGTCAGCTTCTTGGGTCATGTGGTATCTGCATCGGGTATTCGAGTTGATCCGAACAAAATTTTGGCCATACTTAACTGGAAGTCTCCGAGAAATATTACTGAGGTTCGGAGCTTTTTGGGACTTGCCGGTTACTACCGACGGTTTGTAAAAGGTTTCTCGATGATAGCCACACCAATGGCGAAGCTACTTCAAAAAGATGTTAAGTTCAAATAGACGAAAAAATGTCAGAAAAGTTTTGATCAACTGAAAACTTATTTGACTGAAGCTCCAATATAAGTGCAGCCCGAATCAGGCAAAGAGTTTGTCATTTATAGTGATGCCTCCCTACTTGGGTTGGGTTGCGTATTGATGCAAGAAGGTCGAGTTGTGGCCTATGCGTCGAGGCAATTGAAGCCACACGAGAAAAATTATCTGACCCATGATCTCGAACTAGCTACCATCGTGTTCGCCTTGAAAATATGGCGACATTATTTATTTGGTGAGAAGTGCCATGTATATTCGGATCACAAAAGTCTCAAATATTTGATGACTCAACGAGACTTGAATCTACGACAAAGGCGTTGGCTTGAGTTGTTGAAAGATTATGAGCTTGTCATTGATTATCACCCGGGAAAGGCTAATGTGGTTGCGGACGCCTTAAGCCGAAAATCACTGTTTGGTTTACGAGCGATAAATGCACACTTGTCTGTTCTACCCGACAATGTGTTAGTAGCTGAATTAAAGGCCAAACGATTATTGATTCATCAAATTCGGGAAGCTCAGAAAGTCGATGATGAATTGGTTGCAAAACGGGCCGAATGTGTTCCGAATATGGAATCAGAGTTTCAAATTGATGATGACGATTGTTTGAGGTTCAGAAGTCATTTGTGTGTTCCAAGAAATTCAGAACTCATTTCGATGATTCTGAACGAAGCTCATTGTAGCCGAATGTCAATTCACCCGGGGAGTACGAAAATGTACAACGATCTGAGACGTCAGTTTTGGTGGCATGGTATGAAACGAGACATTTCCGATTTTGTTTCAAAGTGTTTTATTTCAGCAAGTGAAGGCGGAACAACAAGTGCCGACGGGTTTACTTCAGCCGATCATGATACCTGAATGGAAATAGGATCGAGTCACGATGGATTTTGTATCTGGGTTGCCTGTATCGGCACGTAAGAAAGATGCGATTTGGGTTGTTGTTGATAGACTGACTAAGTCGGCTTACTTCATCCCCGTACGTACGGGTTTTTCATTGGATAAACTTGTTGAATTGTATGTTTCTCAGATTGTGAGATTACACGGGGTACCTATCTCTATCGTATCGGATAGAGATCCGAGATTCACCTCGCGATTTTGGAAGAAATTGCAAGAAGCCTTGGGTACCAAGTTGCATTTTAGCACCGCTTTTCATCCCCAAACCGATGGTCAATCCGAGCGGATAATTCAGATACTCGAGGATATGTTGAGATGCTGCATCCTTGAGTTTAGTGGTTCATAGGAACGGTATCTACCTTTGATTGAGTTTGCTTACAACAATAGTTTTCAGTCAAGCATTAAGATGGCGCCTTACGAGGCTTTGTACGGTCGAAAATGCCGTACGCCATTGTTTTGGATCGAGCTCAATGAAAGTAAAATTTTCAGAGTTGATTTGATTAAATATGCTGAACAGAAAGTAAAAGTAATCCGTGAAAGTCTGAAGGCAGCCACAGATCGTCAGAAATCGTATGCGGATTTGAAACGAAAATACATTGAATATCAGGTGGGAGATAAAGTGTTTCTTAAAGTTTTGCCTTGGAAAAAGATACTCAGATTTGGCCGTAAGGGCAAGTTGAGTCCGAGATTCATTGGGCCGTACGAAATCTCCAAACGTGTTGGTCCAGTTGCGTATAGATTGATTTGCCCCCTGAACTTGAAAAGATTCACGACATCTTTCATGTTTCGATGCTTCGACGTTACAGATCTGATCCTTCGCACATAATAAGTCCCTCCGAGGTTGAAATTCAAGCCGATATGAGTTATGAAGAAGAACCAATTCGTATCCTAGCTCGTGAAGTGAAAGAGTTGCGAAACAAAAAGGTTCCTTTAGTAAAAGTGTTATGGCTCAAACACGGGATAGAAGAAGCTACTTGGGAACCCGAGAACGACATGAAAGAATGATACCCAAACCTATTTACCGGTAAGATTTTCGGGGACGAAAATTTCTTAAGTGGGGGAGAGTTGTGACAGCCTTAAAGTGACCCTAGTCGGAAAGCGGTTTCAGGACCTCTAAACCGAGTCACCAAATTATTTGAATATGATATTTATTGTCTAAAATATGTGAATATGAATGTGTGAAAGTTTTAAGCTTCGATTTAGTAAATTGCATGTGAATTTAGTCAATAGGACTTATGTGTGACACTTTTGAAATGTGGTAGGTCAAAACCTAAGGATCTATTAGTGTATGTAATAAAAAGGGTGGACTTGCATGTCAATTTCCCCCCTAATTAGTAGTGGCCGGCCATGACAAATAGGGTGGACAAAGTGTGATAGGCAAAACATGTCATAAACATGTTATGTTGGTGTTTCATGGGAGGAATGATAAAATAAGGAGCATGGTAATAAAATAATGGAAGGGAAAATGATGAAAACAAAGAAAAAAAAGTGTCCATCCTTTTGCATTTTTTTGGCCGAAAGTTCTAAGGAGGAAGGAAGAAAGAAGGTGCTCTCTTGCTTCATGTTCGGCTTGGAAGAGGATTAGGAAGAGGTTTGGCCATACTTGTATCTAGGTTAAGGTATGTTGATGTTGTTCCGTGAGATTCATGCATGCTTTTAGTTGTTAGCTTGAGTTCTACCTAGCCCATGGTTCAAATCTTTGCTATGTCATGGAGATGATATTCGGCTAAGGTGGATTGGTGTTGATGTCATTTGCATGCTAAAAGTGAAGCTTTGTAAGGATACATGTGAGGGTGGATTGATGACTTTTGAATTTTTTTTTTAGCATTTTTGAGTTAGACATTAAGTTCTTTGTTTAACCATGACAAAAATTGAAATGGTATGTTGTTTTGATGCATTCGGCCATGGTAGGAAGTAGAAGAGAAATATGGTTGTTGTTCACGTTATTTGGATGAGAAATGGTAGTAAGGTGAAGTGCAATTGTTAGTGTTTGATTTACTAGTGTATATAGTTGTACTAGCCGAGTTTTGAAATTGAAAAAGGGCTTGAGCACCATGTGTGGTATTGAGATTGTTTGAGTAAATTCATAGTCATTTATATGATGAATTCAGGTGTAGATATACATGCTTGAATAAGATGCACGCATGAATGAATAGATGGATTAGTGTTGCATGTGTTCGGTTATAGGTAAGCATGATGATGAATCTATCTTGACATGGATAATCGGCTCAAGGAGAAATTGCTAAAGTGCTTAGTAATTGATATTAGGTTAATGATGTGTGTTTTCGGTCATAAAGGTGCACATGAGAAAATGTTAGATTAATTGTATTAAATTGCTCAATGTGATTAAAAATGCGTATGACCATTTTGTATTTGAGCTAAAGGTGGCCATATGACCTATCAAACTCCTTCTCATATTCGGCCATAAGCTAGCATAATGAGACTTTAATAAGTTAAATTTCTTTGAATTAGCTCAAGAGCTTAGAGGACCAAAGTTGGATAAGGGAAAGGAAAAAGTGATCGAATAGCCGCCGAAATCGTTCGACAACATCCGAGGTAAGTTTTCGAGTAATGAAACTTAGATTATGATTCGATTAAATTATGTTATAAGCAAATCAAAATCATGCCCTTTGTATGTAGCTTTTGAGCTGAAAATGTTAATGCTTAATACGTGACTTGTGTTTGAACTCTAATTATGAAAATGAGATATAAATGTGTCATGATTTATTGATATGTGCGTGAATATTCGGATGATAACCGGGCTAAGTCCCAAGGCATTTGCGCTAGTGACTAGTTCCGGGCTAAGTCCCGAAGGCATTTGTGCTAGTTACTATATCCGGGTTAAGTCCCGAAGGCATTTGTGCGAGTTACTACATCCGGGCTATGTCCCGAAGGCATTCGAGCGAGTAGCTATATCCGGTTAAATCCCGAAGGTACCTGGCTTGGGAAGGAGCGATCTTGTTGTAATAATTTCAATTAATACGCTCGTAAAACCCCAGCGATGAGGTATGTTTCGTATATGCATTGAATTGGTTGATTCCTTACAAATAGTATTCGCTCAGTTGATAAATGAGCTACCGGCCTTTGGCTAAATTGATCTTTTGTGTATGAATATAAGGGTCGGTAATGTGAAGTAAGTATGATATTGAGAATTTGTGCATATGAAATTATCCGTTTAGCCATACGAATGTTATACTTTAGTTGTGTCTAATTTCATGGCTCAAAACCTACTAAGCATTAAATGCTTACTCCTTTTCTTTGATTCTCTGTTTTATAGATTTTGGTTCGTCAGCTATCGGACTCGGGATTGTCGAAGTCGAAGTCGTCCACACTATCAAAGCCCCTTTTGGTACACTTTTGGTTGAACTTTGAAATGGCATGTATACGACTACCCTTTTTGATGTTGGTCATGTACCTTTCGGTATTGTACAAATTTGGATAGCCATGCGAAAATGGCTTATATATATTTTTGAGCATAATGTTATAATCATTTTGTATGTATATTGTTATTGAGAGGTGTGGATATGCTTGGCAATGATTGGCCATTGGAATGGTTAATCACGATCATACTTTGTGCTATATATGCAAAAGGGTTAGTTGAATCATGGAAACTATGTAATAGGTAAAGTCTACCTTAAAGGCAGATGCTGACAGCAGCAGTGGTGTGAATTTGAAAAATCACTAAAAATAGTATGAATGGAATTAAATAGTGAATAAATTATGTAATCGAACCTTGATAAATCTAATTCCATATGGAAGAAACGAAACGGTCATATGAGTTGTATTTTAAGAGGTATTTAAGTTTTCGTGGGACAGGGCCAGAGCGATTTCTGGATCCCTTGATCTGACTTTGGAAATTCATTATAAATTAACCAGAGATAATTAGAAGTCATTCCATATATGTATAGATTCCTTTTTGAGTCTAGTTTCATTAGAAACAAACTGCATAAGTATTGAAGCCTGTATGAGGAGTTATCTAAGTCGCAATGTAGGAAGGTCAGTGTAGTCGAACCCTGTAACAGGGGAGACTTTAGCTAATAAACTGTACTAATTGGCTTGACCAAAAATTCCAGAAAAACATTTGTGGATGGATATATGAGTCTAGTTTCAGGGAAAAATTACGAAACTGATGTTCGAGTTTTGGAACTCAAGATATGATTTTTAAGGTGACAGTGACGCAGTTAGCCAGCTGTCTGGAATTTTTTTTTAAAATGGACTGTGAACATACATGAATTATGTCTGTTAGCACCTCGTGGTCGTTTCCGACTACGGTCTCGGGTACGGGGTGTTACAAGTAACGTCTAATCCCTAGATTGCATAATAGAGACCTTTCTCTAATTAACATCCTAGGGTTGCATTGACTCGATCTATGGATCCTCTTATTAGGTTTCACCCTAATCCGGAAAAATCTTGTCACCCTATGTCTAGGCACGCAATCAACTTCGCTTAATTATGACAAATGTACTCTTAGACAAGGTCTATTCCTCCTTTGAATAAGAGCTTATTTTGAATCAGTATCCTGGGATATCAAAACAAGAATTAAGAATAAGTTAAATATTTATCACACAATTCAGAAAATAATAACAAGATTCGTTTTAGGTTTCATTCTCCTTAGGTATTTAGGGGATTTAGTTCATAACTAAAAAGGAAAACATCTCAGAATAATAAAGACTAAAAAACATAAAGAAAACCCAAAACTCCTGAAGGGGAAATTCAGGAGAGATCTACAGTCTTGATGGTGAATCCGGCTTCTGAGATGGCTCAATCGGCTTCCTTGGATTAATTCCTTACACCCTATCCTCTACCTCCTTTTTTTCCTCCTCTAGGGTGTATTTATAGGCTTTGGAATGCCTAAGAGCCCTCAAAATTAGCCTTTTCCGAATTGGACTCAACTTTGGCTCGGCAAGGACACGCTCGTGTAACACGCTCGTGTGCGATTACATCAGGCCGTGCTCGAGCATGCCAAATTGACACAGTCGTGTGGTCTGCCCATTTAAGGAGGTCCATGCTGTATTGATTTCGTACTTTGGCCCATTTTCTCTGGTTTTGGCCCGTTTCTCGTTCTTTTCACTCTCTTATGCTCTCCTAAGTATAAAACATAAAATTAAAGCATTAGGAGCATTAAATTCACCAATTCTAATAGAAAATCATCCATAAAATGTGTTAAACATGGGGTAAAAATATGTATAAATTATGGTTTATCAAATACTCCCACACTTAAGCATTTGCTTGTCCTCAAGCAAAATTCTCAACTCATAATCAAAATAAATTCTTCTCAACTTATAATTTCTATCGATAATATCTCAAAATAATTCATAGGTAATCATACATTGAGAATTCAACTAAAAGAACATAAAATTTTCAAACATTCCAAGTTGAGCATTTTCTTCTGAAAACATAGGTGTCTCTCCTATTTAAGTAATTACATTTAATTCGAAATATCATAGAGTTTCACATCCTCATTAAAGATTCACTCAAATCACTCGAGGTGTTTTAAGGACAATAAATGAAGCACTCAATAGTCAATAATGAAAAATCATTACAATAGGCTTGCATGAAAATCAAATCTCCACCACTGATAAATTAAGATGAAACATCAATCAAAAGGTCTTTAGAGGGTTGTAATGAGGTTTGGTTAGGGGGTGTGGTCACAAGCTGAAAGAAATGGCTAGAATCGAGATTGAATTGAAAAATTACCTAACTAGAAAAAGAGTTAATATCACTTGCGTACAACAGAGCTTCTTATCAGAATATGGCATTACTAATGTGTATATATAGTTTTATTTTTTATTGTTTTTTTAAGAACAAGTTAAATAACATAGACTAACTATTAAGAACAAGACATAGCTAAATAATTTATTCAACTCAAATCTCGACAAAAATAGGGATTAATTTAGGGGATTTCAACAATAATGGGTTAAGGGTTAATATTAAGGGTAATACAAGAAATGGCTTGTTAGGCTCAAGGGGGTTTACTAGGGGTTAATCATGGAGGTAGCCTTTTCATGGCATGAGTGGGTTAATCCTAAGTGCCTTAATCATTTTGACATATCAAATCAAATGGTGTGGTCTCAACATGCATAATCAAGCAAGTTCTAGAATAACAGTTCAATACTGACGCACTCAAAGCAATAATAAAAGTGAGCATGAAAGAATTAATAGATGCTCAAAAGGCTCAAAAATCTCACAAGAATTATGGCTTTTTGATGTTTAAAACTTGTGAATTCCAACTCAAAGTAATACCTAAACTTTGGGGAAACAACCTAAGATTTTAATATCTTAAAAATCAACTTATCATGCTTGATTCTCTAATGTCTTAAAGTTTAAAAAATCAATGCATAAATGCCTATGTTTTAATTCAAGATATATCAACAAAAATAAAAAATCAATCAAAATTTATCCTAAATATGATATGAGAGTTTTTCAAGAGAACAAGGTAGTCATTCAGGGATTTTTCTGATAATGAAATAAATACCCCCACACTTAAGATGTACATTGCCCTCAATGTACAAAGATAGATATAACAATATAAAAATAAGATAGGGAGAGAAGTGAAACTTCCTGAGTTGATGATTTCCTCGAACTTGAGTTTTGGAGAGTAATCGATTCAAGAGTGGAGAAGGATACTCCGGTGGTCGTAGAGGTTCATTAGTCCATAAGTCCTATGCCAAAAGAATATTATATCTAGTGGTAGCTATGGTCGTGGTCGATCAGGACATGGCAGTCGTGAAGAACCTTTCCCGGTGGAGTTGTTAGTTCATATGCAATGATGAGCTTAAGAGCTCTATATAACTGTGATAACATTAGGGACTTTTTAGGAGATATTAGGAAGAATAATTACTCATAAAGAAATAACCGAAATTGATAATTAAAAATGAAATTCTAAAATCTAATAATAAAAATAAAAAGTAATTTTAATAAAGATTAAAAACATAAAATAATAAATAAATGTTTTTAAACATCTTCATTGCTGGATGGTTCACGAGGTGGGTCTGGCGATGAGATGTGGAGGTGCTGACAATCTGCTGTAGAGTAGCATCAAAGTTATCAAATCGTTGAAAACACTGCTGCTCGAATCTAGTGAGGCGCTCAGAGATGTCAGCATATGAAGCCTTGCATGAACTGGATGAGAGGGTGGTGGTGGCTGAGTTGGTGGGTCCTCGTGCTGTGGAGGGACTCGTAGGCTTCCTCCTCGGTAGATTAGGTGAGACGATATTGGGGAGGGTAGGTTCCTTGGTTCCTCTCAATCATCCTCATGCTAAGCATGCTCGAGATGCCTTGTGGAGACATCTGGCCGATAAGGGTAAAGGATCATTTTGGGGCTGCGGTGCTGAGGAGCCCGAAGTGTCGAGCCAACCGAGTAACATAGGGGCCAATGGAGATGACCCCCTTCCTATGCCGCTCCATCTGGTGCTGAATCGCGAGGGCTATGAAATAAGCAAGGTCGATGACGTGCCCGTTCGACATGCACCATAAGAAGTAGGCATCGTGAGTGTTGATGACGCCAGTGCTCTCTCACCTCCCTATAATCGTGTGAGCCAAAATGGCATGTAAGTACCTCAGGGGTGGTGGGAGAACTGATGCCTTGGAGCGAATAGGATTGTAGGAGGCTACGCTAGGGGCCAAAGTGTGCCAGCGATTTGAGGGAGAGAAATGTATATGGAAAGTGAGAGCATGTAGTTCATTCTCCTCCTTGAACTCCTTTATATATAAGCCCAGTGCAACACCGAAATTTGGGACGCTTAGTTGGCGGACTAACCCGCCTAGGTGAAACTGGACTGTGTCGGGATCATCGTAATTCGTTCTACAGCAGCCCAGTCGATGTAGCGGCCTGCAATTAAAGGTCAGGCCAGAAGTATTTGAAAAAGCTCTTCTTGGGGCCTTCGGGGGAACTGCAGGAGAGGCTGACGAATTTTCGCAGTTAGAACCGCGGAAGATGATGCTCCCTTCCATTTCTTGAAGACAGGTACGGTGGTTTTCTTTCCTCGTGAAGACGACATGGTACCTGCGATCAAAAACCATTAATTCATTTTGAAGGATGATCAACGTAAAATGAAGTCAAATTTCAATTAAAAATCAGAATTTCAGCCACAACTATTAATATTAACCAAACGTAGCCAGCATAATTTCGTGACATTATCATTGTAATGGCATGAGAATGGACATAGTAATGGCATGTGTATGATAAGAGAGTGAGGCTTTAACAACTCAATTTAACATGAAATGTATGATAAATAATCTAATAGTGCAGAAATAATGA
This sequence comes from Gossypium hirsutum, assembly GCF_007990345.1. Lineage (NCBI taxonomy): Eukaryota > Viridiplantae > Streptophyta > Magnoliopsida > Malvales > Malvaceae > Gossypium > Gossypium hirsutum. The sequence goes on along the minus strand of NC_053434.1, from coordinate 44,270,067 downwards.
ACAAAATGGAAATAGTACGAGAAAAATAATGATTATTTTAAAAATAAACATTAAAAGTAAGTAGAATAGAGGTGAAAAGAGTAAACAAACACTAAGGACGAGAAATCGGGCGTCAAAAATAGAGTTGGAGGTGGCGCACAGGCGTGGCAAGGAGGCCGTGTGGAATTACAGCGGCTAGGGTTAGGGTTTTTGAGTGGGGAAGACAATGAATAGTGCAGGGTATTTATAGATTCTGGGGCACACGGCCAGGTAACACGCCCGTGTTCCCCAATTCCAGCCCGTGTGATTTGCGAATTTTGAATTTGGGCGTGTTTGAAATTTGCCCTATGCCCGTGTACCTTGGGCATGTGGGTGCACATGGCCATGTTGCACGATCGTGTCTAGCTTCGTTCGCTTCTCCCACGCCTGTGTTAATTTAACAGGTTCGGCCACGGGTACTAGACATGGGCGTGTCGCATGCTCGTGCTGTTTTAACAAGTTCACCCACGGTTATTCAACACGGGTGTGTCGCACGCCCGTGTTGTTTTGGCAGTTTCGACTACGGCCATGTTATCGTAGCCCGTGTTGGGGAAATATTTTGCCCTGTTTTCACATGGCCCTAAGTATGCCCGTGCTCTTGGTCGTGTCCTTATGAAAAAAATTGTTTTCAAGTGCTCTATTAGTAAGTTAGATGCTGAAGACTAAATTTTAAAGAAGTTAATACAGTTAGTGCCCGGGTTGCCTCCCGAGAAGTGCTTATTTATATTCTAAGCTTGACTTACCTCTCCGTTGAATGATCATGGTGGTTTGAGGAGTTTATACTCCTCATTCCTACTATTTATCTCATCAAAATAAGGTTTTAAACAGGTGTTGTTTACCTTAAAAGTGTCAAACTTGGGATGACTCACCTCAATCGTATCGAATGGGAAAATGCTGAGCACCGTAAGAGGGATTTCTTCATTTGGTGTGGTAGCGATAATGTGGGGATCTGTGGCATTTTAATAAGACTCTATCTCCAACCTTAAGTTGATTTGGAAAAGGATTGAGCTTGTTCTATCGTAGATTCAGTTTGTCAGGTGTTTTCTATTTATGCGTCTGCCATTCATCTAGCTCCTCGATTTGTAGCCTTCGATCTTCATGAATGGGTCCTCTACTATTGCTTACGAATGATTTATGTGCTTCCTTCAGACTCATTTCCTGCAAAGTAGGTTGTACCATATTGTCAGTTTTAGTAGAATGGGTTAAACGATCACCTTCAATTTCTGATGTGTTACTAGAATTGTGACCTTGAAGAGTGATTGTTTCATCTCCCACACAGAGCGTGAGTTCACCTGTGCCAATATCAATAATTGTTTTAGCAGTTGCTAAAAAGGGCCTTCATAGAATTAAAGGAGTGTTGCTATCCTCCTCTATGTCTAGAACAATGAAGTTAATGGGAAATACAAATTTATCAATTTTAACTAGCACATCTTCAATAATACCCTTAGGAAATCTTATAGTTTTCTCTGGTAATTGAATGCTCATCCTAGTCTGTTTGGGTTTCCTAAGACCTAATTGTTTGAACATTTTGTAAGGCATGACGTTAATACTAGCCCCCTAATCAGCTAATGCATTATTAACATCTAAACTACCAATTAAGTAAGGAATTGTAAAACTCCCTAGATCTTTAATTTTGTTAGGTAGTTTATTCTGGAGAATAGCTGAGCAAACTGCATTTAATTCCACATGCGATGCCTCGTCCATCTTCCGCTTATTTACTAAAAGCTCGTTTAAAAATTTCATTGCATTTGGCATTTGTGATAGAGCTTCAATAAACGGTAAGTTAATATGTAATTTTTTAAGAGTTTAAGGAATTTACCAACTGGTTCATCTAAGCGGTCTTTCCTTGTTACGTTGGGGTATGGCACACGAGGTTTATATTCGACATTCACCGATTTGATTTTATTGTGATCTACCTTACCTTGACCTTAGTTTACCACAGTTTCTTGCCTCGGTTTTGGCTCAGGCTCAACAAATCCTTCTTCATCTTGAACGTTAATCGTGTTGATCTGTTCCCTTGGGTTAGGTTCAGTATTACTTGGCAAGCTCCCTTGTGGTCCTTCGGAGATTAGTTTGGAAAGCTGGCTTATCTGAGTTTCGAGCCCTTGGATCGACACTTGTTGATTTTTAAGTGCTGTCTTGGTGTTCTAAAAATGGGTTTCTGACACTGAGATAAACTTTATGAGGATCTCTTCAAGGTTCGGCTTCTTTTCCTATTGATAGGGTGGCTGTTGGTAGCTCGGAGGTGGTTGTGGTCTTTGACTTCCTTGACTACCCCACGAGAAATTGGGCTGGTTCGTCCAACCTGCATTGTAAGTATTACTATATGGACTGTTTTGAGATCAAGGATTATTACCCATGTAATTTAATTGCCCGTTACCAATGTTGTGGCCATAAGATTGGTATTTCGAATATGGCTTGTTCCACCTCCACTTGCTTCGCATTGCATTACTGGGTGTGAAGAACTAAGAAAACCATCAATCTTTTTATTCAAGAGTTCTACCTGATTAGAGAGCATGGTGACTGAATCGACGTTATAAACACCAGCTGTTTTCGTTGGCTTTGTCCTCATGACTTGCCACTAATAGTTATTCAATGACATCTCCTCTATGAATTCATACGCATCTTCAGGTGTTTTATTATTGATGGTTCTGCCAGCAGCTGCATCAACCATTTGTCGAGTTAAAGGATTCAGACCATTATGGAATGTTTGAACCTAAAGCCAAAGCGGTATCCCATGGTAAAGACACCTTCTCAAAAGGTCATTGTATCTCTCCCATGCATTGTAGAGTGTTTGTAAATCCATCTGCACAAAAGAAGAGATATCATTACGTAATTTAGCCAGTTTAGCTGGCGAAAAATATTTTAATAGAAATTTTTTGGTCATTTGTTCCCAAGTAGTGATTGACCCTGGTGGTAATGAGTTCAACCACTGTTTAGCTTTTTTCCTCAACGAAAAAGGGAATAACCGAAGACGAATGGCATCATCAGAAACACCATCAATTTTAAATGTATCATATAGTTCTAAGAAGTTGGCTAAATGAGCGTTGGGATCCTCATTCTGCAAAAATTGCTATATCATTTGAATACTGTTAGGTTTCAGTTCAAAAGTATTTGCAGCTACAGCAGGTCTAACTATGCTCAATTTAGTTCATGTTAAAGACAGTTTAGCATAATCATACATAGTGCGTGAAGCAGGATTTTGATTAACTGCAATTGCAGGAGGTAGCTGATTGTCTTGGTTTTCTGCCATCTCTTCGGTTGGGGATTGAGTATCGTCTTCTTGCTCGTTCTCTATGTATCTTAGGCTTCGCCTTATTTCTCTTTGGTTTCTACGGACTGTGCGATCGATTTCTTTGTCAAAAAGTAGTGGTCCTAACGAGTTTCTTCTAGTCATAAACTATAAAAACCCATCAGAAGAAAGAAAAAGAAGATTAGTAAATTAGAATAAAATTAACAATAAAATTAGATTGCAAGAAAAATAAATGGCTAAAGTAATAAAAATTGAGTGCTCCTAATATTTTAGTTCCCCAGCAACGGCGCCAAAAACTTGATCGCATGATTTCATGATAGGTTTTAAATATTTATAATTAATCGTTCTTGAAACTAACTATTATCGTCATGTATGCAAGTGTACCTATCGAACAGTAGTATAGTTTTGGTAAGACCAGATTGTCGAACCCAAAGGAACTAAAAGTACTAGTGATGACTGTCTTTTTATTATCTAGCCTAAGAATAAAGAGGTTTTTGTTTTAACTAACTAATTATCTAAACTAAGAATTCACAGAGAATGGAATTGGGGAATTGCTTTTACGAAAATCAATTGAATTAAGACAATACCTAAAGAAAAATCCACCCAGACTGTACTTGTTATTCTGGCCCCGAACCGGACGATTTATTTATTTAACTTCTCCTGTAGAGATCCCTAAGTTATGTTATTATCCCTATTCAGGACTAATAACATCTAATCCCTAGATTGCATAATTGAGACCTTTCTTTAATTAACACCCTAGGGTTGCATTAACTCGATCTATGGATCCCCATATTAGGTTTCACCCTAATCTGGCAAAATCTTGTCACCCTATATCTAGGCCCGCAATCAACTCTGCTTAATTATGACAAATGTACTCTTAAATAGGGTCTATTCCTCCTTTGAATAAGAGCTTATCTTGAATCAGTATCCTGGGATATCAAAACAACAATTAAGAACACATAATTAAGAACAAGTTAAGTATTTATCATGCAATTTAGAAAATAATACCAAGATTCGTCTTAGGATTCATTCTTCTTAGGTATTCAGGGGATTTAGTTCATAAAAAGGAAAACATCTCAGAATAATAAAGAATACAAAACATAAAGAAAACCCAAAACTCCTGAAGGGGAAATTGAGGAGAGATCTTCAGTCTTGATGGTGAATCGAGCTTCTGAGATGGATCAATTAGCTTCCTTGGAGTATTTCCTTACTCCCTATCCTCTACCTCCTTTTCTTCCTCCTCTAGGGTGTATTTATAGGCTTTAGAATGCCTAGAAGCCCTTAAAATTAGCCTTTTTCGAATTGGACTCAACTTGGGCTCGGCAGGGACACCCCCGTGTAACACGCCCATGTGCGATTACTTCAGGCTGTGTTCAAGCCTGCCAAATTGACACGACCGTGTGGTCTGCCCGTGTGAGGAGGTCCATGCCATGTTGATTTCGTACTTTGGCCCATTTTCTCTAGTTTTGGACCGTTTCTTGTTCCTTTTGCTCTCCTATGCTCTCCTAAGTATAAAACATGAAATTAAAGCATTAGGAGCATAAAATTCACCAATTATAATAGGAAATCATCCATAAAATGCGTTAAAAATGGGGTAAAAATATGTATAAATTATGGTTTTATCAGTTACAGTGGCTATGCCATCAAGAGTATACATCTGATTTTGGTGCTTGTTGCATACTAAATTAGTAGCTAAGCTGCATTTCTGTAAAGGTGTCAACGAACACTTTGAGGTTTGTAAGTTTTGTTGGGTATTGAATGTCCTTAATGGTGTGTTGGTATGGCTAATTGAATCTTTGAATTTGGGACTACGCTATAATGATTGTTAATTGAATATTTTATTTTACACACTTAGTTCACAACTCATTTTGTTATTACTTGGATTTCAGGTGGTTCGCAGACTTGAAAGGGGCGGTGCCGTAGAAGCTCGGTCAAACTATTATCTTTCTATAAACTATTTCAATAGAAACCTTCTTAAACTATAGTAGGATGACTGTAACAGATTATATACTTAACTAATATTTGGGTTAAGCTTTATGTAAACCACAGTTTGGTATTAGTGGTGTCTTGCGTGGTATTTGATTATTTTTGCATGTGACTTCCGAAGCTCGGGCTAGATGTTTAGCTTCGGTTTAGGGTGTTACAGTTAATGGTATCAGAGCTAAGTTTGACAACACTCAGACTGTGTTTGGGCTCATAACGGGTGAGAAAAGTAGTTAGTGTAATTAGGATCTGCACTAATATAGAAACACTGAAACTTTAGTGAACAACAGAGCCTTCGACGCTGACCTTGTAAGTATTCTTGTTCTGTTATAAAGATTATTATACTTAAATTATTGTGGGTAAATTGTTTTGATGTGTGCTGGTGAACTCATCTAGCTAGATGTCTGAATAGATTTGTGTACTCCGACATTGTAGCTAGATTCCCAAAAATGAGTTCGTGCGGTAGTCGTAGATGTGGTATGCAAGGGCATTGAGGATGCAGAGGAGGAAGAGATTGAGCAGAGTCATCCTCTATGGGTAGCATGCACAGTGATTGTAGGAAACACCACCCAGAAGAGTGTTGGAGAAAATTAGGAATGTGCCTCCGTTGCGGTTCGATGGAGCATCGAGTTAGGGAATGCCCCATCATCCTGATTCAGTGCCACCTGTGGCACAGACTCCGGCCCCTAATCTTGTTCGGCCTCTGAGAGAGATTCAACAACTTCAGAGGTTGTGGTACTGGTAAGGGTGGCAATGGATTGGAGAGAGGACAAAGATTTCTGCGTAGAGGTATAGGTTAGGCTAAGGCTCGTCAGTCGATACTGGTTTTTGCGACGAGACATCATAAAAAGAGCGATGATGCTAATGTCATTGCAGGTACCTTCCTTATTCATTTTGTTTCGTATTATGCTCTCATTGATAATAGCTCTACTCACACATACAAAGCTAGTGTTGTTTCTATAAATTTGGGTTTAACCGCTGAGAATACTGCTAGAGAGTTTTCCATGATTAGTCCTTTGGGTCAGTCAGTTCGAGTTGATAGAATATACAGGCGAGTACCCCTAGAGCTTTAGGGTATGATATTTCCAGCTAACTTAAGGGAATTACCCTTTAACGAGTTTGACTTAATTCTGGGAATTGATTGGCTCGTTGAGTATCGAGTTAGTTAGACTGAGTAACTAAGAGGTTTACTCTGAGACCGACTGAGAATGACAAGGTGAACATGATTGGTGAGCGTCGAGATTACCTTTCTAATGTAATCTCTGCTTTTGTAGCAGATAAGTTAGTCCGAAAGGGTACGAGGCATACTTTGCTTACGTATCTAATTCTGCTCCTAAAAAGCTTTCAATGGGAGATATTCGCATCGTGAGGGAATTCCTGGATGTCTTTCTTGAGGAATTGCCCGAAGTACCCCTGGATAGAGAGGTGGAGTTTGAAGTTGATCTGTTACCAGCTACTGCTTTAGTGTCCATTGTGCCCTATCGCATGGCACCAAAAGAACTGACCGAATTAAAAACGTAACTTCAGGGAACTCCTTGATAGAGGATTTATTCGATTGAGTGTGTCTCTGTGGGGGGCACCGGTATTATTTGTTAAGAAGAAAGATGGGTTGATGAGAATGTGGATTGATGACTTGTTTGACTAGTTTTGGGAGTGTCTGTCTTTTCCAAAATCAATCTACTCTCTGGCTACCATTAGCTCAAAGTCAAAGAGACTGATGTGTACAAAACTACCTTCAGGACTTATTACAGACATTACGAGTTCCTAGTAATGCCCTTCGACTTAACGAATGCCCCGGTGACATTTATGGATTTAATGAATCTGGTGTTTCAATCGTACTTGGATCAATTTATATTGTTTTTCATTGATGATATCTTAATTTACTCTAAAATTGAGATGGAACATGATGATCTTCTTTGCATTGTACTTCAATACTCTGAGAAAATAAGTTGTATGCCAAGTTCAGTAAGTGTAAGTTTTTGCGGTAAGAAGTCGCTTTTCTGGGTCGCATGGTGATGATAGAGGCGATTCGAGTTGATCCTAAGAAAATCAAAGCTGTTGTTGAGTGGAAATAGCCGAAAAATGTATCTGAGCTTCGTAGCTTCCTAGGTTTAGCTGGGTACTACCGAAGGTTCGTCGAAGGGTTTTCTCTTATTGCATCCCCTCTAACAAAGCTGTTGCGTAAGAATGCTCCTTTCATGTGGTCTAAGGTACAATAGTCTAGTTTCAATAAACTCAACTCCGTTCTGACACAAGCTCCTATCTTAGTACAATCGAAATCGAGTCGGGAGTTTGTGTTATATAGTGATGCTTCCTATATCGAGTTAGGATGTGTGCTCATGCAAGACGGTAAGGTAGTAGCTTATGCATCACGGCATCTTAAGACACACGAGGGTAACAACCCTAAGCATGACCTTAACTGGCTGCGGTTGTGTTTACTCTAAAAATCTGGAGACATTATTTGTATGGTGAAAAGTGTATTTTTTACACCGATCACAAGAGTCTCAAATATTTGTTAACCTAAAAAGAGTTAAATCTTTGGCAGCGTCAATGCATTGAATTACTCAAAGATTATGATTTCATGATAGAGTACCATCTGAGTAAGGCTAATGTTGTAGTTGGCGCTCTTAGTCGTAGAGTAATGGCTAATCTGAGAGCAATGTTAGCCCGTCTAAGTTTGGTTGAGGATGGAGGACTGTTGGTAGAATTGCAGGTTAAACCAATTTGGGTGGAACAAATTCAAGCTAAAAAATTGAACGATGAGTCCTTAGTGTAGCGATTGTAATGTGTTGGTTCAAACGAGAACTCTGATTTTATCTTGAATAATGATAATGTGTTATGCTTCAAAGGTCAGATTTGTGTACCCAATGATAAGGAAATAAGGAATTCGATTCTACAGGAGGCGCATAACAGTCCCTATGCTATACATCCTGGTGGGAATAAAATGTACCGGGACCTCCGAGAACTCTACTGGTGGCCCAAACTGAAACGGAAGGTAGTCGCTTTTGTGTCCAACTATCTAATGTGTCAAAAGGTTAAGGCGGAACATCAGTTGCCATCTAAATCTCTTCAACCAGTTAAAATTCATCAGTGAAAGTGGGAGTGGATAATAATGGATTCTGTTACGGGGATGCCTCTAACCCCCACTAAGAAAGATTTAATTTGGGTCATCATTGATTGATTGACTAAATCAGCCCACTTCATTCCTATCCAAATGGATTACTCTTACAGAGGTTAGCTAAATTATATATCGCCAAAATTGTGAGACCACACAGGATTCTAGTCTCAATCATCTCTAACAGAGATCCACGATTTCTGTCTCGATTATAGAAGAAACTACATGTAACACCCCGTACCCGAGACCGTTGCCGGAGTCGAACACGAGGCGTTAACGGGCTTAATTCATTACTTAAGCGGCTCATACAATTCGTTTTAAAATTTTCTAGACAAGTTGGCTAACTGCATTGCAGTCGCTTTAAAAATCATATCTCGACTTCTGAAACTCGAAATTCAATTCCATAAATTTTTCCTGAAACTAGACTCATATATCTATCTAGTAAAATTATTGTAAAATTTTTGGTTGGGCCAATTAGTACAGTTTATTAGTTAAAGTGTCCCCTGTTTCAGGGTTCGACTACTCTGACCTCTGTGCATTACGAATTAGATATCTCCCTATATAGGGCTTCAATGCCTATGCCGTTTGTCTCTTATACATATAAAGCATGACTTCTAATTATCTTTGTAAAATTTATGGTGAATTTCCAAAGTCAGAACAGGGGATCCAGAAATCGCTCTAGCCCTGTTTCACAAAAATTTAAACATCTTATAAAATATAGCTCATATAGTCATTTCATTTCTTCCATATGAAAATAGACTCATCAAGCTTCGATTACATAATTTATTCATTATTTAATTCTATTTCTACTATTTTTAGTGAATTTTCAAATTCACATCACTACTGCTGTCTGAATCTATTTTTATGGTAAATTTTACCTATTTCATGGTTTTCCATGGATTAACTAGTAATTTGACATACATATCACCAAATATGATCATGATTACCCATTCCAATGGCTAATCATTACCAAGCATTTCCATACTACTCAATAACCATATCATAAGTGTAACACCAAAAATGATTAGCCATGACATACGGCATAATAATCAAATAGACTTAGACTATTACTCAACCAAAACCGAATTCGAACCTAAGATTAAAGTCATTCTCAATGCATGAAATGCTTACCACAAACATCATCCACTCGTAGTACTGATCACTTTAACTAAAACGAATTTAAACCACTATCAATCATAACCAAATTATCAAGACCAAACTTACTAAAACTTATAACTAAGTACCCATAAGACCAAATCCAAACTTAACATTTAAGCCATATTCGCATGGCTAAAAGTATACATATCAAAGTTCAAACAAAACATAATAGCCTGTACATGCCGAAATGTTCTCTTAGACCAACTAAGAAGAAGGTACCAAAAAGTTGCAAGCTGGCGTGATGACTTCGACGATGGTCCCGAGCACACAAAATGGGTCAAAGAAACCTAAATAAGTAACAAGTAAACACACCAAATGAGTATATAACTCAGTAAGTCATAAGCATTACACTACCGTCCATTAATAAAAGATCATAAGAGAAAACAAATAATGCAAGATCAATTACTCCATCCATACCAAACTATGCTATAATTTCTTAGATTTTCGGTTCAATCTCATGCCAAGTCCTACAATCATACCAAATAGCAAAACAACCCAATTGATTCAGATTCATTTCCTCACAGCATGGAACGATGATGCACTAGGTAAATTTATACATACACATCACATGCCTCAAATTCGATATTTTAGTTAATAGTTCTATCACTTGGTTCTTTCATGCACCTTTTATATTATCAACCATATTTGCACACATAGTGCTAATTACACTCGCACACATAGTGTATTGGATTCTCTCTCATGCTTCAACATCCAAATCGGCACACCTAGTGCCACTTAATTCCGCACACATAGTGCATATGTCAACTCATTATGATAAGGCAATTTACTTAACTTAAATAGCACATATTGTTACATTAATAAATAGGAAAATCACTCCAAAAGAATACCTAACAAGGGGAATTCTTTTATGATTCACTAATATTATTTATATACAAGCTAATCAACCTTACAAAAATGCTTAAGGACTTACCTTAAGTCGGATGGAATGATTCCCAATCGACTACTCAATATTCTTTGCTGTGCCTTTGCTTGGTTCCCCTCCTTTGGATTCTTGAGCTCCTACTAGCAAGAAGTAGTGCCGAATTGCCTTATTGAGAATTTTCCTTTTTCTTTTCTTTGGTTTCAGTTTTTGGAGGAAGAAGGAGATGAACACACTCTCTCTCCTTGAATTTCTTCTTTATTCATCTATTTTTCTTATTAAATCATTTTATTTTAAATATTTTAATCATTTTCTAACCAAATATTATAATTAATTGAATTTAGTGGAGGGTCATCACCACTTGGCTGGCCACTTATTGAATTTTTGGGTATTTTGACATGCAAACCCAAGCTTTCACACTTTGTAGTTATTTGGTCCTTACAATTTGCCTATCATATTTTCTAAGTTTCTCAACTAAGACCTTTCAAGAAAAATTCACATTCATAAGTCTAAATTAAAACATCAAATTTTCATAAATGCACTAATACACATAGTGGATATGCAACTAAATTTTAAATAAATTTTATGACTCGGTTTTGTGGTCCCGAAACCACATTCCGACTAGGGTCGAATTAGGGCTGCCACAACTCTCCCTCCCTTAAAAATTTTCGTCCCCGAAAATCTTACCAGCAAATAAATTTGGATAACGTTCTTTCACCGAATCCTCAAGCTCCCAAGTAGCTTCTTCGACCCCATATTTACGCCACAGTATTTTCACTAATGAGATTTTCTTATTTCGTAGTTTTTTTACCTCACGGGCCAAAATACGAACTGGTTCTTCTTCATAACTCAAATCAGATTGAATCTCCACCTCAGATAAATTAATTATATGCGATGGATCAGATCTATAACGTCGAAGCATCGAGACATGAAAACGTTGTGAATCTTTTCAAGTTCCGGGGGTAAAATCAATCGGTATGCAACTGGCCCAATTTGTTCAGATATTTCATACGGCCCGATGAACCTCGGGCTCAATTTGCCCTTACGGCCAAATCTCAGCACCTTTTTCCAAGGTGAGACTTTAAGAAACACTTTGTCTCCAACTTAATATTCAATGTCCTTTCTTTTTAAATCTGCATACGACTTCTGACGATCCGAAACGGCTTTCAAACTTTCACGAATCACTTGAACTTTCTGCTCAGCATCCCTAATCAAATCAACCCCGAAGATTTTACTTTCACTAAGTTCGGTCCAAAATAACGGTGTACGGCATTTACGACCGTACAAAGCCTCGTAAGGTGCCATCTTAATGCTTGATTGAAAACTATTGTTGTAAGCGAATTCAATCAAAGGTAAATACCGTTCCCATGAAGCACTAATTAAACTCAAGGATGCAACATCTCAACATATCCTCGAGTATCTGAATTACCCGTTCGGATTGACCATCGGCCTGGGGATGAAAAGCGGTGCTAATATGCAACCTGGTACCCAATGCTTCTTGCAATTTCAAGCAAAATTGCGATGTGAATCTCGGATCTCTATCCGACACAATAGAAATAGGTACTCCATGTAACCTTACAATCTGAGAAACATACATTTCAGCTAGCTTGTCAAGGGAATAATCCGTACGTACAGGAATAAAATGAGCCGATTTTGTCAGTCTATCAACAACAACCCAGATCGCATCTTTCTTGCTTGACGACAATGGCAACTCAGATACAAAATCCATCGTGACTCGATCCCATTTCCATTCGGGTATCATGTTCGGCTGAAGTAACCCTGAAGGCACTTGATGTTCCGCTTTCACTTGTTGACATATCAAACACTTCGAAACAAAGTCAGAAATGTCTCGTTCCATACCAGCCACCAAAACTGACGTTTCAGATCGTTGTACATTTTCGTACTACCCGGGTGGATTGACATCCGACTACTATGAGCCTTGCTTAAAATCAAAGAAATAAGTTCTGAATTTCTTGGGACACATAGTCGACTTCTGAACCTCAAACAATCGTCATCATCAATTTTAAACTCTGATTCCATATTTGAAACACATTCAACTCGTTTAGCAACCAATTCATCGTCAACTTTCTAGGATTCACGTATTTGATGAATCAATAACGGTTTGGCCTTTAATTCTGCTACCAATACATTATCGGGTGAAACGGACAGGTGTACATTCATTGCTCGCAAAACAAAAAGTGGTTTGCGACTTAAGGCATCGGCAACCACGTTATCCTTTCCCGGGTGATAGTCGATGACAAGCTCATAATCTTTCAACAACTCAAGCCAATGTCTTTGCTGCAGATTCAAATCTCTTTGAGTCATCAAGTATTTGAGGCTTTTATGATCTGAATATATATGACACCTCTCTCCAAACAAGTAGTGTCGCCAAATTTTCAAAGCGAAAATAATGGCAGCTAATTCAAGATCATGGGTTGGATAGTTTTTCTCATGTGGTTTCAATTGTCTCGCGCGTAAGCTACTACTCGACCTTCTTGCATCAACACGCAACCTAGCCCAAGCAAAGATGCATCACTGTAAATGACAAACTCTTTACCGGATTCAGGCTGCACAAGCACTGGAGCTTCAGTCAAATAAGTTTTCAACTGATCGAAACTTTTCTGACATTTTTCTGACTATTCAAACCTAACATCTTTCTGAAGTAGTCTCGTTATTGGTGTGGCTATCATCAAGAAACCCTTTACAAACCGTCTGTAGTAACCAGCAAGCCCCAAAAAGCTTCGAACTTCAGTAACATTTCTCGGGGGTTTCCAATTAAGTATGGCTGAAATTTTGCTCGGATCAACTCGAATTCCCGATGCAGATACTACATGTCCTAAAAAGCTAACTTCTCTCAACTAGAACTCACATTTACTGAACTTAGCATACAACTGCTTATCCCGTAAAATCTGTAACACTAATCTCAGGTGCTCAGCGTGTTCAGTTTCATCATGTGAATAAATCAAGATGTCATCTATAAACACAACTACAAATCGGTCCAAATACTGCCTGAAAATTCGGTTCATCAAATCCATAAATACTGCAGGGGCATTAGTGAGCCCAAACGGTATAACTAAAAACTCGTAGTGACCGTATCTCGTCCTAAAAGTAGTTTTAGGTATATCTGAGTCTCGAACTCGCAACTGATAATAACCCGATCTCAAATCTATCTTTGAAAACACTGAAGCTCCCTTCAATTGATCAAACAAATCATCAATACGCAGTAACGGATATTTATTCTTTATTGTCACTTTATTCAACTGACGATAGTCGATGCACAACCTCATGGTCTCATCCTTCTTTTTCACAAACAATACTGGTGCACCCCATGGTGAAAAACTCGATCGAGCGAAACCTCTATCTGTCAACTCTTGCAACTGTGCTTTCAATTCCTTTAATTCAGTTGGTGTCATACGGTACGGCGCTATCGAAATTGGTGTAGTCCCAGGTACAAGTTCGATGCCAAATTCTACTTCTCGAACGGGTGGTAATCCCGGTAACTCCTCAGGAAAAACATCTGGATACTCATGAACCACTGGTACCGTTTCAAGTTTCTTTTCTGACTCTTTGCGATCAAGTACATATGCAAGATATGCTTCACTCCCCTTTCTCATATATCTCTGAGTGATCATCGAGGATATTATTTCTGGTACTCCGTTCAAGTCAGTAGACTCAACTCAGACTATCTCATTATTTGCACACCTCAAATCAATGGTCTTTCTTTTGCAATTCACCACTGCATCATGCACGGTCAACCAATCCATACCGAGAATAACATCAAATTCATCAAACAGTAAAAGCATCAAATCGGCCGGAACACAGGAATCTCGGATTATCAGAGGACATTTCTTACACACTTTGTCAACAAGTATATATCGACCCAAGGGGTTTGACACTCGAATTACGAACTCAGTAGACTCAACAGGTAGAGTCTTTCTGGATGCTAAAGTCTCACATACATATGAATGAGTAGAGCCAGGGTCAATCAATACAATCACATCAGTATCAAAGAGAGTGAAAGTACCAATGATAACATCAGGGGAGGATGCCTCCTCTCGTGCGCAGATGGCATAAGCTCTAGCAGGAGCACGAGTCTCAGATCGAACAGCCGTATCAGAAGTCCCTCTCTGACTACCACCCCTACCTCCTGAAATTCTCGGTGGTCTACCTCTAGTCGTTGTTCCACTAGGTCTTGCACCTTGAATCTTATTTTTCTCATCAAGTTCCGTACAATCTCTAATGAAGTTATCCTTCGAACCACATCTGTAACAGGCCCTGTAAGTAGACTTACCCCAACATTCACCTACGGGTCATATTCCACATTGTGGACATTCAGGTTTTTCTTGGTGATTGTTACCCACACTAGCAACCGAAGTAGCTCGAGAGTCCGTTGATGGTCGCTCTCTAATAGAAATTCCTGCAGTTGTCTTCAATTTATTAGTATCTTCCCTGAACTTCTTTACAGCCGAGAATGAAGTTTTACCCGCCAATCTTTTACGAAAGTCTCTAGCTTCAAATTCAGCCTTCTTTTTCTCTTTTCCAAGTTTTTTTGCCTTGCAAGCTCGTTCAACCAGTGTTACAAATTCTTTTATCTCTAAAATACCCACTAGTAGCTTTAAATCTTCATTCAATCCTTCTTCAAATCTTTTACACATAGCAATTTCATCAGCTGCACACTCCCAAGCATATCGACTGAGTCTTACAAACTCACGTTCGTATTCAGATACTGTCATATGGCCTTGCTTAAGTTCCAAAAATTATTTACGCTTTTGATCGACGAACCGTTGACTAATATACTTTTTTCGAAATTCCGTCTGGAAGAAATCCCAAGTAACTCGTTCCTTTGGGATTATAGTAATCAAGGTTCTCCACCAATAGTAGGCAGAGTCTTGTAACAAAGATATGGCACACTTTAAACACTCATCAGGTGTGCAAGACAGCTCATAAAAAACCCGGATGGTGTTATCAAGCCAAAACTCGGCCCTTTCAGCATCATCAGTAGCTATGGCTCGGAATTCCTCGGCCCCGCGCTTCCTAATCAAATACACAGGAGGTTTACTCGGCCTTACAGGATCAGTATCTGGTGGTATTATAGGCACCTGAGGCGAATTATTTAAATTCGAAAATGGTTGAGTAGCCGGGTTAGTTCGGGCATATTGTGCGACCCACTCATTCATCAATGTAAAGAAGGCTTGTTTTGCCCCATCATCTTGATTATTCATGGATGATTGAGGTTCAACAAGTGGTGTCCCTTGCGCAGGAGCAGCCGCTACACTTTCAACGTCATCCGCTAAGGTTCTCTCTAGATTGGGTTCCATTTACTAATCAAAACAATAATTTCGACCGTCAGAAGTCATCACACTATCAAATACTAACATTAAGGCATATATAGCTAGACTCATACGCGCTATGGTAGTCCTAGAACTGACTAAACCATAGCTCTGATACCAATGAAATGTAACACCCCGTACCCGAGACCATTGCCAGAGTCGAACACGAGATGTTAACGGGCTTAATTCATTACTTAAGCAGCTCATACAATTCGTTTTAAAATTTTCTATACAAGTTGGCTAACTGCATTGCAGTCGCTTTAAAAATCATATCTAGAGTTCCGAAACTTGAAATTCAATTCTGTAATTTTTTTCTAAAACTAGACTCATATATCTATCTAGTAAAATTTTTGTAAAATTTTTGGTTGGGCCAATTAGTACAGTTTATTAGTTAAATTCTCCCCTATTTCAGGGTTCGACTACTCTGACCTCTGTGCATTACAAATTAGATATCTCCCTGTTCAGGGCTTCAATTCCTATTCCGTTTGTCTCTAATAAAACTAGACTCAATAATGAATCTATACATATAAAGCATTACTTCTAATTATCTTTGTAAAATTTATGGTGAATTTCCAAATTCAGAATAGGGATCCAAAAATTGTTCTGGCCCTGTTTCACAAAAATTTAAACATCTCATAAAATATAGCTCATATAGTCGTTTCGTTTCTTCCATATGAAAATAGTCTCATCAAGATTCGGTTACATAATTTATTCATTATTTAATTCTATTTCTACTATTTTTAGTGATTTTTCAAATTCACATCACTACTGCTGTCTGAATCTATTTTTATGGTAAATTTTACCTATTTCATGGTTTTCCATGGATTAACTAGTAATTTGACATACATATCACCAAATATGATCATGATTACCCATTCAAATGGCTAATCATTACCAAGCATTTCCATACTACTCAATAACCATATCATAAGTGTAACACCAAAAATGATTAGCCATGACATACGGCATAATAATCAAATAGACTTAGACTATTACTCAACCAAAACCGACTTCGAACCTAAGATTAAAGTCATTCTCAATGCATGAAATGCTTACCACAAACATCATCCATCCGTAGTACTGATCACTTTAACTAAAACGAATTTAAACCACTATCAATCATAACCAAATTATCAAGACCAAACTTACTAAAACTTATAACTAAGTACCCATAAGACCAAATCCAAACTTAACATTTAAGCCATATTCGCATGGCTAAAAGTATACATATCAAAGTTCAAACAAAACATAATAGCCTATACATGCCGAAATGTTCTCTTAGACCAACTAAGAAGAAGGTACCAAAAGTTGCAAGCTGGCGTGATGACTTCGACGATGGTCCCGAGCACACAAAATGGGTCAAAGAAACCTAAATAAGTAACAAGTAAACACACCAAATGAGTATATAACTCAGTAAGTCATAAGCATTACACTACCGTCCATTAATAAAAGATCATAAGAGAAAACAAATAATGCAAGATCAATTACTCCATCCATACCGAACTATGCTATAATTTCTTAGATTTTCGATTCAATCTCATGCCAAGTCCTACAATCATACCAAATACCAACACAACCCAATTGATTCAGATTCATTTCCTCACAGCATGGAACGATGATGCACTAGGTAAATTTATACATACACATCACATGTCTCAAATTCGATATTTTAGTTAATAGTTCTATCACTTAGTTCTTTCATGCACCTTTTATATTATCAACCGTATTTGCACACATAGTGCTAATTACACTCGCACACATAGTGCCATAGTAAACCGCACACATAGTGCATTGGATTCTCTCTCATGCTTCAACATCCAAATCGACACACCTAATGCCACTTAATTCCGCACACATAGTGCCATATGTCAACTAATTATGATAAGGCAATTTCCTTAACTCAAATAGCACATATGGTTACATTAATAAATAGGAAAATCACTCCAAAAGAATACCTAACAAGGGGAATTCTTTTATGATTCACTAATATTATTTATATACAAGCTAATCAACCTTACAAAAATGCTTAAGGACTTACCTTAAGTCGGATGGAATGATTCCCAATCGACTACTCAATATTCTTTGCTTTGCCTTTGCTTGGTTCCCCTTCTTTGGATTCTTGAGCTCCTAATAGCAAGAAGTAGTGCCGAATTGCCTTAATGAGAATTTTCCTTTTTCTTTTCTTTGGTTTCGGTTTTTGGAGGAAGAAGGAGATGAACACACTCTCTCTCCTTGAATTTCTTCTTTATTCATCTATTTTTCTTATTAAATCATTTTATTTTAAATATTTTAATCATTTTCTAACCAAATATTATAATTAATTGAATTTAGTGGAGGGTCATCACCACTTGGCCGGCCACTTATTGAATTTTTGGGTATTTTGACATGCAAACCCAAGCTTTCACACTTTGTAGTTATTTGGTCCTTACAATTTGTCTATCATATTTTCTAAGTTTCTCAACTAAGACCTTTCAAGAAAAATTCACATTTATAAGTCTAAATTAAAACATCAAATTTTCACACATGCACTAATACACATAAATGATATGCAACTAAATTTTAAATAAATTTTATGACTCGATTTTGTGGTCCCGAAACCACATTCCGACTAGGGTCGAATTAGGGCTGTCACACTCCATGAGGCCTTAGGCACCTGACTTAATTTCAGCACTACGTATCACCCCCAAACTGATGGACAACCAGAACGAGTTATTTAGATCCTAGAGGATATGTTTTGGAGTTGTGTGATAGACTTCAGGGGTAGTTGGGAGGAGTATATGTCCTTGGCGGAATTTGCATACAATAATAGTTTCCAGCCTAGTATTCATGTAACAACCTAGTTTTAGCTAAATCAGAACAGTGGTTTCGAAATCACAAATCTGATGTCATAAAATTATTTTAATATTATTTTTGGTGTCTATAGCATGTGAATATATATATGTGTGAAAATTTTGTGAGCTAATTTTATCGTTTAATAGCTCAATTTGAGAAAAAAGGAGTTAATTGCGTAAAATGCAAAAGTTGCATTCTATATGATAAAGGTATCTATTTGCTTTGGTTTATTAAATGTGAGGTCCTTATTTTGTAAATAGACCATTGATAGTGGGAATGGACATAAATGGGCATAAATTTGATGTTTATTAATGTTTTAAATCAAGGTCAAATTTGTAAACTAGTAATTAATATATGTTTTAATTAAAAAAAACAAAATGTTCATCATTTCATGCATTCATCAACTAAAATATCAAAGAAGAAGAAGAACATTTACGTCTTGAACTTTCGGCACCTTTAATCCTCGATTAAGGTATGATTTTTGATCAGTTTTTGATGATTTCTATGTTTTTGTGATTGTTGCTTTGAGTACTAGCTAGCCCGTACCATAATTGTTGAGTTTGTTAGTGATTTTGAAAACTTCCATTGATGAATCCATGAGTTTTATGATGTTTGATGATGAATTATGCAAGCTTGGTGTTTGATATACATATTTTGTAAAGTGATTTTTGACAAAAATGTCAATTAGGGATTAAATTGAGAAAAGTGTAAATTGAGGGGTTAAATTGTGAAATAAATGAAAAATATGGGCTGCTAGTGACCTGTAGAGAATTCGGTTAAGCATGGGTCATATTGAATTTTGTGAATTTTGTGTATTTATGAAATAGGGACAAAATTAAATAAATGTGTAACTTTAGGGGCTAAAGTACAAAAATGCCCAAATATGTGTTTGTGGACTAAATTGAATGTGTTGATGAATAAAAGAGTTAATTTTGAATGTATACAGATCAAGAACGAAAGAAAATGGATTTAGATTGGGGAAAATCAAAAGTTGACGAATAGTCTATCCAGTTCGTTTATCCCGAATACGAGGTAAGTTCATATACAAATAAATATCTTTAAATTGAATTATATGTGTGTACTTGTCATTGAAATGTTATAAATATGGAATGAGTAAACACGAGCATGAATTAATGAAGTTACAATATCTGAAAGTCCCGTACGAACCTTAGGAATAGTACAAGATACAAATGTCATGACATTAGGTTATCGAGATATGATTACATGTAAGACCATGTCTGGGACATTGGTATCATTAATCAATTTCGTGTCAGACCCTTTTTAGGACAGTGGCATCGATATGTGATAACATTTAAGACCATATCTAGGATATGGCATTGTATGAGCTTACGAGATTTCTGAGTATCCTTAACAATTCTGAGTGGTTCAATAGGTAAAGTCAAGTCGAGAAAGAATATGTGAATGAGTTAAGTGACGCAGGTACGTATGAGTTTCATACAAGTATTGAAAAGGTGAAGTAATTGATGAATTTGATTAAGATATTGAATCTATGTTCAATGTGAAAGGTTTGTGAACTTGTATGTGATTAGCCATGCTTAGCATATTTGAATTGATTTGCAAATGTTCATATGATGACTTTATTTGTCTATGGCATACTAAGCTTTTAAAGCTTATAGTGTTTATTTTCACTATTCTATGGATTATTGAAGCTATCTCAGACTTGGGGATCGTCGAGAATACGTCATCGCACTATCGATCATCTCGTTGGTACTTTTGAAGCTTTGTATATATGGTATATGGCATGTATAGGCTAGTGTCATCTTGGTATGTTCTGAGTTGTGATTATAGCCATGAGATTTGTCTTGTAAATGTTGGAGTATGGCCATTTAAGTTGGCTTGAATTATATGTTTGATAAATGATATATGTGATGTATATAATGTCCTAAGTGTTGGCTTGTTTGGAATGGTTGTATAGATACTCTTTTGGATAGTTATATGTTGTGGTATTATTGTTTGGAAATTTGGTATATTTTGGTAAGATTTGAGGATGATGAATTGATATGTTTGAGAAGCATGATTTGGTTGATAAGAAAAGGTGAGAAAATTTATTTAGGAGTTTTATGAGTTTAATGATTGTGGCATATTGATTTGGTATATTTTGAATATGGAATTTAGTAGTTGAATTGATTGATGGTAGATGGCATGATATGTGTGTGAAATTGTATGTTTCGGCTACCTACATATGTGTTGTAATGATACCATTTGATGGCTAGGTGTAAGGGTGGCAAATTGGCCTTGCAAATGGCCTATTTTTGTCCACACGAGTAGAGACACGGGTGTGTGTCTTAACCGTGTGTGACATACGGTCATGTTACACGGCCATCCATCCCCTGGGGCACCCTTTCGAATTAAGTCAGTATACCCCAAAGTTTTGACACGGCCTAGACACACGAGCGTGCCTACTGGTCGTGTGTGGCACACGGGCTGGAACATGGGCGTGTGGCCAAGTCAGTAACCCCCTTAGATTTCATACGGCCTGATACATAGGTGTGTCCTCGACCATGTGGTGCAAGTCAATATGTATGCCTTGTTTTCACACAGCCTGTGACACGGGCATGTCTAGTGGCTGTGTGAGGCGCACTACCTGTTCACATAAGCATGCGACCATTAAATCAAAGAAAATTTTCTAAGTCTCCGAAAGTTTGTAAATGTTATCGGTTTAGTCCCGAACCACTTCTAAGCATGTTTTAAGATCTCGTAGGGCCTTATAAGGGACAAATTGATTGAGATGAATGGATTTTCATTATGATTGCAAAAATGTATAATTTATGTTGTGATTGATCAGTAATGCCTCGTAACCCTATTCTGGCGATGGATACGGGTTAAGATTGTTACATTTAATTGGTATCAGAGCTACGGTTTAGTCGATTCTAGGACTAACACAGAGTGTGAGAGTATAGGTATACATGCCTTATATATAAACTGCGATAGTGTGATGGTTCCTAACAGTTAAAATGTGTTTTTATATAGCAAAATGGATCCCGTTCGAGCCATAGCTGATGATGTGGAAAGTAATGCACCCGCTCTCGCTAAGGGGCAATACCGGCCGATTCTAGGCCTATATCTAGTAGTCAAGGGGGAGAGGCTAAACAAGCCTTCTTCCAAATGATGAGTAAGTGGTTCACAGAGTTCGTTCAAACAAATTTGGCTGCTCAACAATCTCCACCACCACCTATTCCTCAACAAATCCTAGTTGTGCCACATGTGATAGATCTGATTTGATTGAATAAGCCGCTAGTAGATAAGATTTGTAAACACGGGGCTGAAGAGTTTCAGGCTACAATTGATAATGAGGAGAGAGGGCTGAGTTCTGGCTGGAGAACACAATCAGAGTATTCGAGGAATTATCTTATACTCCTGATGAATGCATTAAATGCGTTGTATCATTGCTGAGAGATAATGCGTGTCATTGGTGGAAAACCTTAATATCTGTGGTTCCTAGAGAACGAATTACTTGGGAGTTCTTTCAATCTAGATTTTAAAAGAAATATATAAGTCAGCGATTTCTTGATCAGAAGCATAAAAAGTTTCTAGAATTGAAACAGTGTCGAATGACTGTGAATGACTGTGAATGAGTATGGAAAAGAATTTATGTGATTGAGCAAATATACTTGGGAATATGTTTCTATCAAAGAGATCATGTGTAAACGATTCGTTGATAGACTGAACAAAGATATAAAGCTATTATTTGGGATTCTAGAAATCAAAGAATTCGTTGTTTTAGTTGAAGGGGCCTGTAAAGTCGAAGATCTCAGCAAAGAAAACACAAAAGCTGATTTTGAAGCAAGGGATTCGAGAAAGAGATCAACTAGTAAGTCTTATTAGTCTGCATCGAAGAAATTTTGAGACTTGTTTAATCGTTCTACTCCATCGATGGGACATTCAAATAGAGATTGAGTTTGACAATAGTCGAGCTTCAAAGCTCCAGCTACTTCGATAGCTAGTGTTGGGAGTGCGAGACCTAACCAACTTGAATGTAAACATTATGGTAAAAGGCATCTTGGTGATTGTTGATTGAATGATCGGGCTTGTTTTAAATGTGAATCATTGATCATTTCATTCGTAATTGTCTAGAGTTGGCTGAACACGATACAGTACAAAATATGAGGCTGAGTAACACTTCAGCTAGAGGTAGACCACCTAGAAACATGGGAAATGTGAGTGGTAGCCAGAAAGCGACTAAAGACTCCACCGTGAGGTCAGAGGTAAGAGCACCTGTACGAGCCTACGCTATTCGTGCTCGAGAAGAAGCGTCATCTCTAGACATCATTACCGGTACATTTATTCTCTATGATACTAAAGTTATTGCATTGATAGATCCAAGATCAACTCATTCATATGTATGTGTGAATTTAGTATCTAGTAAGACTTTTCCTGTAGAATCTACTGAATTTGTAATTAGAGTATCGAACCCCTTAGGCAAGTGTGTGTTGGTTGATAAAGTGTACAAGAACTGTCCATTGATGATTCGATATATTTGTTTTCTGGCTGATCTGATATTGTTTCCATTTGATGAATTTGATATAATGTTGCATGATGCTATTATGAATTGAAAATGAAAGATGATTGATCTGAGATGTCAAAATAATGAGATTATCTGAATTGAATCGATGATTTGAATGGCTTGCCAACGGTGATTTCATCGATGTTAGCTCAGAAATATGTGAGAAAGGGTTGTGAAGCTTATTTAGCTTATGTTCTTGATACAAAAGTGGCTAAAAAGAAAAATAGAATCAGTACCCTTTGTGTGTGAATACCTATATGTGTTTCCTGAAGAGTTACCGGGTTTACCACAAATTCAAGAGGTTGAGTTTGGTATTGAGTTAATGCTGGGAACTATGCCAGTATCGATAACTCCATAGAGAATGGCTCCGATAGAGTTAAAAGAATTGAAAGCTCAATTGTAAGAATTAATAGACAGAGGGTTTGCAAGACCGAGTCTCTCGCTGCTCCCGTATTGTTTGTGAAAAGGAAAGATGGCACAATGAGAATGTATATAAACTACCAATAGCTTAACAAAGTGACGATCAAGAATAAATATCCTCTGCCTAGAATAGATGATTTATTTGATCAATTGAAAGGAGCTACAGTGCTCTCAAAAATATATTTTAGATCGGGTTATTACCAGTTGCGAGTTAGAGATTCTGATGTGCCAAAGACAGCTTTCTGAATGAGGTACAGACACTATGAGTTCTTAGTTATGCCTTTTGGACTAACGAATGCTCCTGTAGTTTTTATGGAATTAATGAACCATATTTTCAGACCATATCTAGATTGATTCGTTGTTGTGTTCACTGATGATATATTGACATATTCATGAAATGAATCCGAGCATGCTGAGCATTTGAGAATTGTATTACAGAACTTGCATGATAAATAATTATGTGCAAAGTTTAGTAAATCTGAAATTTGGTTGCGTGAGGTTGGTTTTCTGGGGCATCTTCTGTTAGCATTGAGTATCCGAGTCGATCCGAGCAAGATTTCTGCAATAATGGATTAGAAGCCTTCGAGAAATATATCCGAAGTCTACAGTTTTCTAGGACTCACCGGCTATTATAGATGATATGTGAAAGGTTTTTCGATGATTGTAACTCTATTGACGAGATTGCTTCAGAAAGATGTTAATTTCAGTGGTAAGATAAATGTCAGAAAAGTTTCGATTAGTTGAAAGCCCTATTGACTAAAGCTCCAGTATTAGTACAGCCTGAATCAGGTAAAGAATTTGTGATTTATAGTGACACATTGTTGAATGGTCTGGGCTGTGTTTTGATGCAGGAAGGCAAAGTCATAGCTTATGCCTCGAGACAGTTGAAACCACATGAAAAGATTTATCCGACGCACGATTAGAGTTAGCAACCGTTGTGTTTGTATTGAAGATTTGACGCCATTATCTGTTTGGTGAGGAATGCCATGTTTATGCAAATCACAAAAGTTTGAAATATCTGATGACTCAGAAAGATTTGAATTTGTGACAGCGAAGATGCCTAGAATTATTAAAAGATTACGAGATAATGATTGACTACCATCCAGGAAAAGCTAATTTTGTTGCTAATGCATTAAGCCAAAAATCTTTGTTTGCTCTACGTGAAATGAATGCTCAGTTGGCTATTTCTGGTGATGGCTTGATTGTAGCTGAGTTGAAAGTGAGACTGTTGTTTTTACAGCAGATTTGTGAAGCTCAAAAAGTTGATAATGAAATGCTAGCTAAAAGAGATCAATGTGATTTGAACCCTGATTTAGAATTTCAAGTGGATTCCGATGATTGTTTAAGATTCAGAGGTCGAATATGTGTTTCAAGAAATTCAGAGTTGATTCAGATGATTTTGAATGAAGCACATAGTAGTCGTTTGCCTGTTCATTCGGGAAGCACGAAATGTGAAATTTTAGAATTTGTTTTGAAATGTTTAATTTATCAACAAGTTAAAGCTAAGTATCAAGTACCGTCTGGTTTATTACAGTCGATTATGATTCCCGAGTGGAAATTGTGACAGCCCAAAATTGACCCTAGTCGGGAAGTGGTTTCGGGACCACAAAACCGAGTCATAAAAATAATTGATTTCCATATTCTATGCTTATTATGTGTGTACATGAGTATGTGGAAGTTTCATTCTCCAATTTTGCCAATTGCATGAGAAATTATTAAATAGGGTTGATATGAGACATGGTGAAAATATGATAGGCTAATTTAAAATGGTCTATTAATGCATGTTGTGAAAATTTTGGGTTTGCATGATACCAATCAAATGTAACACCCCGAACCCGAGACCGACACCGGAGTTGAACACGAGGTGTTAACAGACTTTAAACCCCTTATAAAAATATTTCTCAGACACTACCAATCTGCGTACTAGTCGCTTTAAAAATCATATCTTGAGTTTCACAACTCGAAAATCAGTTTTGTCATTTTTCCCTGAAACTAGACTCATATTCCCATCTACATATTTTTTTATAGAATTTTTGGTCAGGCCAATTAGTACAGTTTATTAGTCAAAGTCTCCCATGTTACAGGGATCGACTACCCTGAACTTTGCGCATTACGACTTGGATATCTCCTTGTACAGGGCTCCAATATTGATGCCGTTTGTTTCTATAGAAACTAGACTCAGAGAGGAATCTATCCATATATGGTATGACTCCTAATTATCTCTGGTTAATTTGTAATTAATTTCCAAAGTCAGAACAGGAAATCCAGAAACCGTTCTGGCCCTGTCTCACGAGAACCTGAATATATCTTAACATACTATCCGTATGATTGTTTCGTTACTTTCCTATGAAAGTAGATTCATCAAGGTTTGTTTACATAATTTATTCACTATTTAATTCCCTTCCTACTATTTTTAGTGATTTTCCAAATCTACATCACTGCTGCTGTCAACATCTGCCTTTAAGGTAGACTTTACCTATTTCATGGTTTCCATGATTCAACTAGCCCTTTTTGCATAAATAGCACAATTTATGAAAGTAATTAACCATCCCCATGGCCAATCCTTGTCAAGCATATCCACACCAAATGATTATAACAATATACTCAACACATATAAGCCATTTTCGCATGGCTATCCAAAATTTATACATGTCCAAAGGGTCCACGACCCACAACAAACGGGTAGTCCTATACATGCCATTTCGAAGTTCAACCATAATTGTACCAAAAGGGGGCTTTGATAGTGTGGGCGACTTTGACCTCAAGATCTCGAGTCCGATAGCTGGAGAACCAAATCTATAAAACAGAGGAGCAATGAAACGGAGTAAGCAATTTATGCTTAGTAAGTTTTGAGTAAGGAATTCCAGCACAACAAAAGTATAGCATTCATATAGCTAAACGGATAATTTCATATGCACAAATTTACGATATCGTACTTGCTTCACATTATCAACTCTTATGTACATACACAAAAGATCAACTCAGCCAAAGGCCGGTAGCTCGTTTATCAACTGAGCGAATACTTATTTGTAAGGGCTCAACTAAATTCAAGCACATACGAAACATACCTCAATGTTGGGATGTTTCGAGAGTATTAACTGGAATTTTACAGCAAGTTCATTCATTCCCAAATCACGTACCTTCGGAATTTAACCGGATATAGCTCCTCGTTCAAATGCCTTCGGGACATAGCCCGGTTATAGTAATTTGCACAAATGCCTTCGGGACTTAACCCGGATTTAGTAACTCGCACAAATGCCTTCGGGACTTAACCCGGATTTAGTAACTTGCACAAATGCCTTCGGGACTTAACCCGGATTTAGTAACTCGCACAAATGCCTTCGGATCTTAGTCTGGATATTGTCACTTAGCACAAGCCTTCGGGACTTAGCCCGGACAGCATTCAAATAACCATGCACATTTAACAATAAATCATGGCCCATTCGTATTTCATTTTCGTTAGCAAAACTCAAACACAAGACATTTATCATTCTTGCAAATTCGGCTCAATAGCCACACAAAGAGCATGATTTTAATTTGCTCAAAACATGATCTAATCACATCATAATTTAAGCTCTTTTACTCAAGAACTTACCTCGGGTGTTGTCGAACGATTCCGATAGCTATTCGACCACTTTTTTCCTTCCCTTTATCGGATTTAGTTCCCCTTTGCTCTTGAGCTTAATTAAACAAATAAATTGATTTAATCATTTGAGCATCGAAAAGAGGAACACAAGGCACTTAGCCCATATTTATACATTAGACATTAAAGTCACATATGTACGGAATCATGAATCAAACTCAACATTTTAGCTAATTTTTCCCCCTTGGCCGAATATGCATGTCTATTTTGGGGCCGATTTCAACACTTAATACATTCTACAAGTATGGTCACTTGTATTGACTAAACACCCTTTTGTTTCAAGTTCAAAACTTGGCTAATACACACATATACACACTAGTAAAGCATCCTCTCCCTTTCCATCAATTTAACACATGCATTGCTCATTAACATGCAAAAGTTATATTCGGCCTTAGCACACAACTTGCTAGCCGATTCTTCTCCATTTAGCAACCAATGCACATATGTTCTCACTCAAAAATGCTAAAAAGGAGGTTCAAGAATCATCAAGCCACCATCACATGCATCATTAACAAGCTTCATATTTAGCATGCAATGGCATTAACACAAACTCCACCTAGGCCGAATCTTAACTCATCCTCATGCCTCATCACCACAACATCAAACATCAACCAAGAATGATGCATCCATGGCCGAGTGTCATTTCCATCACATAGCAAGATTTAGACCATGGGCTAGGTAGAACTCAAGCTAACAACTAAAACATGCATGCATCTCATGGAACATCATCAAACATACCTTAGCCTAGCTACATGCATGGCCGAACCTCTTTAACCTTTCTTCTTCCTTCCTCCTTAAAATTTTTGGCCAAGGATGAACCAAAGGATGAGCATTTTTTTTTCTTTGTTTTTTTCTTTCTAGTTTCGGCTAAATGAAGATGAGAAAGGATGAACAAAAATTTTCTCCTTTCTTTTCTTTAGCTCACGGCAATGGGGGGGGGAAACAACTACACACATTTTTTTTTGTATTCATCATACTCCTTTTCATTATTTTATGCCCATGCCCCTTATTTTATTTTTTTCCTACATACCTCACTAGGCCAACATGTTCCCAACATGTTTCCACCCATAGCATGGCCAACCACTAGCTCAAATTTTGGGTAATTTGACATGGAAACCCATCATTTTCACAACATGCATTAATAGACCATTTTAAATTAGCCTATCATATTTTCACCATGTCTCATATCAATCCCTATTTAATAATTTCTCATGCAATTGGCAAAATTGGAGAATGAAACTTCCACATACTCATGTACACACATAATAAGCATAGAATATGGAAATCAATTATTTTTATGACTCGGTTTTGTGGTCCCGAAACCACTTCCCGACTAGGGTCAATTTTGGGCTGTCACAGAAATGGGATAGAGTGACTGTGGATTTTGTTTCGGGATTACCCCTATCTCCGAGTAACAATAATGCAATCTGGGTTGTTGTTGACCGGTTGACAAAATCATCTCAATTCATTCCTATGCGTACAGATTAATTGCTTGACAAGCTTGCTGAATTCTATATCTTCGTGGTTGTGAGATTACATGGAGTACTTGTTTCTATTATTTCGGATAGAGATCTGATATTCACATCGAGGTTTTGGAAAAAACTGCAAGATGCACTGGGTAGAAAACTACATTTAGTACCGCATTTCCCCATAGACGGATGGTCAATCCGAGCGAGTTATATAGATGCTTGAGGATATGTTGAGATGTTGCATTCTTGAGTTTGAAGGTACATGGGAAAAGTATTTTCCATTGATTAAATTTGCGTATAACAATAGTTTTCAATGAGTATTAAAATGGTACCATACGAAGCTTTATACGGTCGAAATTGTCAAATACTGTTGTACTGGACTGAGCTAAGCCAGAATAAGATTCACGAGGTTGATTTGATTAGAGAGACTAAAGAAAAAGTGAACGTAATTCGTGATAGCCTGAAAGAAGTGTCAGGTCGACAGAAATCATACGCAGACTTGAAACAGAAAGATATTGAGTTTCAGATCAGGGATAAAGTGTTTTTGAAAGTATCTCTATGGAAGAAAATACTTTGATTCGGTTGTAAACACAAATTGAGTCCAAGATTCATCGAGCCGTATGAAATTATCAAGTAAATTGGACCAGTGGCTTATCGGCTAGCATTAGCGTCTAAGTTAGAAAAGATTCATAATGTATTTCATATATCAATGCTTTGATGATACTGATCCGATCCTTTGCATATTATTTCTCCGATCGTATGCACCAAGGTATTCGTCCTTGAAGATTCAATCTCAAAGAGATGATCGTATTTCATATGTAGATCCCTCATTTTTTTCCCAACAAAAGGATTTTTATTTTGAATCTATATTGTTATCTTCATCTTGTAATGAAAGGAAAAGAGAAAAATAAATAACAAGAAAAGAGAGATAAGAGATGTTGATGAGAGAAAATGAGCGAATACTAGAAGAAATCGAAAAAGAAAAAGAGAATAAAAGAAAGGAAAAAGAGATTGAGATTGAAAAAGCATGTGAGCAAGAAAAGAAAATTTAAAAAGAGAGAGAAATTGAAGAAAGAAAAGATAGTGAGCAAGAAACGAGTGTTCTTGAAAAAGAAAATGAAATGAAGAGTGAAAGTGAGTCTTCAACAATAAAAGAGACTGAGGTAAAAGAAAGATGGTTTTGAAAATGAGTTAGAAAAAAGAACGAGTAAAAAAGATGCAAGTGAACAAGAAAAAGTGAGTAATGTTTTTTACTAACCTACATGCGAGTTGTCCTCGTATTTTTTCTTCTTTTTTTTTGAGTTTCTAGAGATTCAATTGATAAGTTTCAACTTCATTACCTTCCTGATGAGAGATGATTTCGATTGATCGAGAAAGGTAAGGATAAAGGTGAACTTAATCCACAAGTGCTTAAAGGTAAGCAAATAAGGAGTTTTTGGCCATTGAACCACGAAAATCAAATTTGTATGCTATTGAGAAAATTGTTGGTGACTCAGTCTTCGAAAGATCTCCTCACTTTGATTTGATTAATTTTCATTCTATGATTAATGTCGATGATTTCGTTCCAACTAGTGCCATGAAGAATTTTTCTTATGATAAGTTTTGTGTTGATAATTCTGTTGACAAAGTTAAATTAAATTGCCATATACAAAATCTGGTCATATATGATAAAGAGTTTTCGCGTAAGACATTTAATCTGATCGATTGCGACGATAATGTGAAATCTCTAAATCCTTGTGCAAAATACTCATGCATTTACATGCCAGTTCAAAAGAGATTTGAGAGGCTTGATTGTTTGCATATTTGTATGCTTAAATCCTTTTCATTTGGCATGTGTATTGATGAAAACGAAATTCTTGCTGCATTTTGGAACGAGTGACCAAAACCATGTGTTTAAACCCAGAGCCTATGTTCCTAAGTTGTCGTTAAGAAAAGGTGAGCATCGTAACTTTATTGTGAATAAATGTGTTGAACCCTTTCAACTGCTCTGAATTTTATCATTATTTTTTAACACAAAGCATGTGAATTTTGTTGGCTTGCAAAATCAAAATCAGATTTTTGATTCTGGAAATTGTTTTACATTATGGTTTAAAGGAACCAAGCATGATTTACATATTTGTAACTTACAATCGCTTCATGTTCGGTATGATTATGACTTTCAATTATTTCATGAGCCTTCTATGCTGCCGACCATGAAATTTTTGAGTCAGATTGAAATTGTAAGAGAAAACCTCGTTTTTGGTGTAACACCCCGTACCCGAGACCGTTTCCGGAGTCAGACAAGAGGTGTTAACGGACTTAATTCACTTATTTGCACAATCCATTTTAAAATTTCCAGACAAGCTGGCTAACTGCTTCACTGTCACCTTAAAAATCATATCTCGAGTTCCAAAACTCAAAAACTGATTCAGTAAATTTTCCCTGAAAGTAGACGCATATATCCATCTACAAGTTTTTTTCTAGAATTTTTGGTTGAGCCAATTAGTACAGTTTATTAGCTAAAGTCTCCCCTGTTATAGGGTTCGACTACTCTGACCTTCATGCATTACGACTTAGATATCTTTCTGTACAGGGCTTCAATACTTATGCCGTTTGTTTCTAAAAAAACTAGACTCAAAAAGGAATCGTTACATATAGGGCATGACTTCTAATTATCTCTGGTTAATTTATAGTGAATTTCAAAAGTTAGAACAGGGGATCCAGAAATCGCTCTGGCCCTGCTCAACGAAAACTTAAACATCCCTTAGAATACAGCTCATATGATCGTTTTGCTTCTTCCATATGAAAATAGACTCATCAATGTTCGACTAAAAAATTTATTTGCTATTTAATTCGATTCCTACTATTTTTAGTGATTTTCCAAATTCACATTACTGCTGCTGCCAGCATCTATTTTTAAGGTAGACTATACCTATTTCATGATTTTCCATGAATCAACTAGAGTTTTGTCATACATAGCACCAAAATGATCGTGATTAACCATTCCAATGGCTAATCGTTACCAACATTTCCATACCACTCAATGAACAACATACAAAATGATTATAACGCTATGCTCAAAATATATATAAGCCATTTTCGCATGGCTCTCCAAATTTATACAATACCAAAAGGTACATGACCAACAACAAAAGGGCAGTCCTATACATGCCATTTTCAGAGTTCAACTAAAAGAGTACCAAAAGGGCTTTGATAGTGTGGACGACTTCGACTTCGACAATCCCGAGTCCGATAGCTGACGAACCAAAATTTATAAAACAGAGAATCAAAGAAACGGAATAAGCATTTAATGCTTAGTAAGTTTTGAATAATGAAATTAGTTCGGCTAAGGTATAACATTCATATGGCTAAATGAATAACTTCATATATGCACATTCTCATAATCATACTTACTTCACGCTTCAATCAATATATTCATACACAAGGTATCAACCTAACTAAAGGCCAAAAATTCGTTAATCAATTGAACGGATACTATTTAAAACGAATTGACTTTTCCGATGCATATACAAAACATACCTTATCGTTTGGATTTATGAGCGTATTAATTGAAACTATTACACCAAAATCGCTCACTTCCAACCCAAGCATCTACGGGATTTAGCCGGATATAACAACTCGCACAAATGCCTTCGGGTCTTGGCCCGGATATAGCAACTCGCACAAATGCCTTTGGGACTTAGCCCGGATATAGTCAATACCACAAATGCCTTCGGGACTTAGCCCGGATATATTCACTAGCACAAAAGCCTTCGGGACTTAGCCCGGATATAGCAACTCGCACAAATGCCTTCGGGACTTAGCCCGGATATCATTCGAATAATCATGCACATATATCAATAAATCATGACACATCCTTATTTCATTTTTATTACTAAAGCTCAAACACAAGACATTTATCAAACCTTACCAATTTCGGCTCAATAGCCACATACAAAGAGCATGATTTTGACTTGCTTCATAACATGACCTCTATTCGCATTCGGATGCCCGTCATAAGTATAAACTAATTACCTCAATATATGTAACTCAAGTAGATTCATTATATCACCGTTTATTTGTTATGCTTATATGTCATGACTTAAACAAATCATAAACTAAGTTCCATTACTCGAAGACTTACCTCGGTTGTTGTTGAACGATTTCAACAGCTATTCGATCACTTTTTCCTTTCCTTTATCAGATTTAGTTCCCCTTTGCTCTTGAGCTTAAATTTAAACAAATAAATTTATTTAATTATTTTCCACTTGGGCAATTCCATTCAATACATGTATGTCATACAATTTAAGTACAATGACCTTGTTCAATACTATTTAAACATCATGCATTATCGAATTTCATCAACACCATCTAACTTCATATAGAAACACATATCATCCTAAGTCGGTACACAAGTCAAATGCATCATTTAAATTGTCAAAGTCCACAATTTAGTCATATCTCTCTATCATAGTTTCTTCACTTAAACCGAATTAGCAAGCCCATATAGTCTTTGGCCGAATGCTATATAACCCAAGTCATCAAGAGTTTTATTATTTAACACCTTAGATATCCATAGCTAAATAGGTTATTTGTACATACATATATATCGTCCAAAACCGAACATAAGAATTTTTTCATATATCTAACATTAATTAAATTATTCAAAACCTCACTAGCAAAATATCATGTACTATGCCGAACCAAAAAAAAGATCAAACACCTAGCTTATCCATTCAAAACACTTAACCGGCCTTTGACCAAGACTTTAAACAAAGTCTATGTTCGGCTATCACACATATGGGCACTATTAGTTTAAAGTTTTAACAAGTTTAATTTCTTTGATCTCAACCTAAATGACAACTCCCATTCTCCTTATTTCAACCGAATTATTCATAACATCAAGACTAAAATTTTTGCACCTTGAACTTCATACATTTATAAAAACTTTCATAACTTATTCGGCCTTATCAAGAACCATTTAACATGCAAGGAAAAATAATCATAGAGGAAGAAATTAACATTCTAAATAGACTCAAATTTTGACCGAATGTACAAGGTGTCTCTAAGCTACTCATCCAAAAATCTTTACCCCATTCTAGTCATTCCCCCATTGTTCCCTACAACATGAAAATAGCCCCTAATTCCAACACTTAATCATTCGACATCTTGCTCAAATCACCATAAGAAATCTCAACTTTCTTGACATTTCCAAGAGTGCATTCACAAATTAACTTAGCATAATATAAAGCCAAATCAACAAATTCAAAGCTTACCTCCTAATAGCTAAAGATGAATGCCGAAATGCTCTAGGTAAGTTTTCCCTTATTTTTCCTCTTTGTTTCGACTTGAGAGAGGTAGGAGAAGAAGATGAACACCATCCTCTTTCTTCTCTTTTATTTAATTCATTTTATTACAATTATTAATTCATTTGTTAATACAAAATTATTTTAAATTTGAATTGGTGGAGCATTATCTTTTCTTCGCCGGCCACTATGTTCATTATGGGTAAATTGACATGCAAAACCACTCTTTTCAATGCATGTACTAATAGACCATTGTAAGATTAACCTCTCACTTTCCAACAATGTTTCATATAAGTCCATTTTAATAAATCCACATAAAAATGATCAAATTAATGCATGAAACTTTCACACATGCATTTACTCACATCATAAACAAAGAATATAACTTTTAATTATTTATAAGACTCGGTTTCGTGGTCCCGAAACCACTTTTCGACTAGCGTCAATTTAGGGCTGTCACAACTCTCCCCCACTTAAGAAATTTTCGTCCCCGAAAATCTTACCGGTAAATAGGTTAGGGTATCGTTCTTTCATAGAGTTCTCGGTTTCCCAAGTAGCTTCTTCGATTCCGTGTTTGAGCCAGAACACCTTTACTAACGGAACCCTTTTGTTTCGTAACTCTTTCACTTCACGAGCTAGGATACGAATCGGTTCTTCTTCATAACTCAAGTCAGATTGAATTTCAACCTCTGATGGACTAATTATGTGCGAAGGATCAGATCTGTAATGTCGAAGCATCGAAACATGAAAAACGTTGTGAATCCTTTCAAGTTCAAAGGGTAAAAGCAACCTATATGCAACTGGACGAACTCGTTCAGAGATTTCATACGGCCCAATGAATCTCGGACTCAGTTTGCCCTTACGGCCAAATCTGAGTATCTTTTTCCAAGGTGAAACCTTAAGAAACACTTTGTCTCCCACCTGATACTCAATATCTCTTCGTTTTAAATCCGCGTACGACTTCTGACGATCGGATGCTGCCTTCAGACTTTCACGAATTATTTTTACTTTTTGCTCAGCATCTTTGATCAAATCAACTCCGAAAATTTTACTTTCACAGAGCTCTATCCAAAACAATGGTGTACGGCATTTACAACCGTACAAAGCCTCGTAAGGTGCCATCTTAATACTTGATTGAAAACTATTGTTGTAAGCGAATTCAATCAAAGATAAATACCGTTCCCATGAACCACTAAACTCAAGGATGCAACATCTCAACATATCCTCGAGTATCTGAATTATCCGCTCGGATTGACCATCGGTTTGGGGATGAAAAGTAGTGCTAAAATACAGCTTGGTACCCAAACCTTCTTGCAATTTCTTCCAAAATCGTGAGGTGAATCTCAGATCTCTATCCGACACAATAGAAATAGGTACCCCATGTAATCTTACAATCTGAGAACCATACAATTCAGCTAGTTTATCCAATGAAAAATCCGTACGTATGGGGATAAAGTGAGCCGACTTAGTCAGTCCATCAACAACAACCCAAATCGCATCTTTCTTACTTGCCGATACTGGCAACCCAGATACAAAATCCATCGTGACTCGATCCCATTTCCATTCTGGTATCATGATCGGCTGAAGTAAACCCGTAGGCACTTGATGTTCCGCCTTCACTTGCTGACATATTAAACACTTCGAAACAAAATTAGAAATGTCTCGTTTCATACCATGCCACCAAAACTGACGTCTCAAATCGTTGTACATTTTCGTACTCCCCGGGTGAATTGACATTCAGCTACAATGAGCTTCGCTTAGAATCATCGAAATAAGTTCTGAATTTCTTGGAACACACAAACGACTTCTGGACCTCAAACAATCGTCATCATCAATTTGAAACTCTGATTCCATATTCGAAACACATTCAGCCCGTCTTGCGACCAATTCATCATCGACTTTCTGAGCTTCACGAATTTGATGAATCAACAATGGTTTGGCCTTTAATTCTGCTACTAACACATTGTCGGATAGAACAGACAAGTGTACATTCATCGCTCGTAAAGCAAATAGTGATTTACACTTAAAGCATCCGCAACCACATTAGCCTTTCCCGGGTGATAGTCAATGACAAGCTCATAATCTTTCAACAACTCAAGCCAACGCCGTTGTCGCAAATTCAAGTCTTTTTGAGTCATCAAATATTTGAGACTTTTGTGATCCGAATATACATGACACTTCTCACCAAATAAGTAATGTCGCCATATTTTCAAAGCGAACACGATGGCAGCTAGTTCGAGATCATGGGTCGGATAATTTTTCTCATGTGGCTTCAGTTGTCTCGACGCATAAGCTACAACTCGACCCTCTTGCATCAATACGCAACCCAACCCAAGTAGGGATGCATCACTATGAATGACAAACTCTTTGCCTGATTCGTGCTACACTAGTACTGGAGCTTCAGTCAAATAAGTTTTCAGTTGATCGAAACTTTTCTGACATTTTTCCGTCCATTCGAGCTTAACATCTTTCTGAAGTAGTTTCATTATTGGTGTGGCTATCATCGAGAAACCCTTTACAAAGCGTCTGTAGTAACTGGCAAGTCCCAAAAAGCTCCGAACTTCAGTAATATTTCTCGGAGGCTTCCAGTTAAGTTGGCTGAAATTTTGCTCGGATCAACTCGAATACCCGATGCAGATACCACATGTCCCAAGAAGCTAACCTCTCTTAACCAGAACTCACACTTACTGAACTTAGCATACAACTGCTTATCCCGTAAAATTTGCAACACTAATCCCAGGTGTTCAGCATGATCGGTTTCATTTCTCGAATAGACCAAAATATCATCGATAAACACAACTACAAACCGATCTAAATAGGTCTGAAGATCCGATTCATCAGATCCATAAATACCGCGGGGGCATTAGTGAGCCCAAACGACATCACTAAGAATTCGTAGTGACCGTATCTCGTTCTGAAAGCAGTTTTGGGTATGTCCGAATCTAGAATTCGCAACTGATAATAACCTGATCTCAAATCTATCTTTGAAAACACCGAGGCTCCCTTTAGTTGATCAAACAAATCATCAATATGTGGTAACGGATATTTCTTCTTTATTGTCACTTTATTCAGCTGACGATAGTCGATGCACAACCTCATGGTTCCGTCCTTCTTTTTCACAAACAATACTGGTGCACCCTGTAACGCCCCCACGCCCGAGACCGTCGCCGGAGTCGAGTATGAGGTGTTACTAAGCTTAATTTAACATTTTTAGAACTTTGGATTATTTGTTTCTACATTCACAGCTTTTAAGCTACTTTCGTCACAGTCGCAAGAAAAATCATATCTCGAGTTACGAAACTCGAAATCAAGATCCGGAAATTTTCCCTGAATCTAGACTCATATTCCTATCTACTAATTTTTTTATATAATTTTTGGTAGGGCCAATTAGTACAGTTTATTAGTTAAAGTTACCCCTGTTTCAGGACTTGACTGGTCTGACCTCTGTTTACTACGAACCACATTTCTCTCTGTAAAAAATCCATATGACTATGAGGTTTGTTTCTAATGAAACTAGACTAAATAAGGATTCTAATATAAAATAAACTACCTAATTATATCTTTACAATTTATTATGAATTTCTAAAGTTGGAACAGGGGATTCAGAAACTGCTATGACCCTATTTCACTAAAATTCAAATATCTTCTAACATATAATTGCTTTACCTGTTTCATTTGTTTCATGTGAAACTAGACATAATAAGCTTCAATTTGATATGTAGTCCATCACCAAATTCAATTTATATGATTTTTAGTAAATTTTCAAACTCGCGTCAGTGTTGCTGCAGTATTCTGTTTATGGCAAATTTCATCCCTTTTATGAGTTTTTATGCACTAAGTATCTTAATAATTTTCCTTATCATCAAACATAATCTAAACTTACCATTTTCATAATTTATCATTATCAAATATTTTCTCAACCATTCTGTCACCATATCATAAGATCATTTACACAAAATAAGTAAATTGCTATACATGCCATACTTAAATTTACAAGCCATTTACCAAAAATCTTCCGGATAGTGTGACTGAGCCTTCGACCTATCCCGACTCCTGAACTGGCTTGTCCAAAACTACAATGAGTAAGAAGGAGGGAGTAAGCATAAATGCTTAGTAAGTTCATATGTAAATAATAAATAACATAACAAACAATCAAACTAATCAACATTAGCATATATCATCAACACACTTATCACATTTTTAATCATTTTTCATCATCTTATTACCTTATCGTGGTTGTAATCAACACTCAACCCGAGGGTTAAATACATACCTGTCCAAAATATCCATTTCTCATCACTTACCAATACGTCTCTTTTCATCTCGAGTATTCCTCCATTTGAGTAAAACTTTACCCGTTGAACACATCAGAATATAATTCGGATACATGGATAATTTGCATATAAGTGCCACATATTCAATCAAGCAATCATGTAACCCGCCCATAAGCGAACTCGGACTCAACTCAACGAGCTCGGGAGTTCGCATCCATAAGTGAACTCGGACTCAACTCAACGAGCTCGGATGCCTAGTTACATCTCACGAACTCGAACTCAACTCAACGAGTTCAGACATTCGCATCCATAAGTGAACTCAGACTCAACTCAACGAGTTCGGATGCTCAATCATCCTAGTGACATGTCACTTGTATCCTAATCTATTCCTAAGGTTCAAACGAGATTTTTCCTCGAACACTTATCCTTGCCGTCTTCCGTAGAATGCCGAAATCAATACTCGGTAACAATTATATTTAACAAGTAGTTCACATAATTTACATATTATTTGAAATTAACCACAAAGCATACATTTCATAATAAAATTCAGCATAACATATAATTAACATCAATAACTTAAAAATAACCATTATGATACATTATTTACACATGAACTTACCTTGGTACCAAAATACAAAGATTTTGCAATTTAGTCCACAATCTTTTCTTTTCCTCGATTGAGGTCGATTCCACGTCTTTCTTGATATAAAATAACACATTTAGCTTATTTAATACTCACATTATCAAATTAATCCTTAACTCAAATTTTGGCAAAATTACAATTTTACCCCTAAACTTTTGCATATTTACATTTTTGCCCCTAGGCTCGGGATTAAAATTTATTCCTTATTCTTATGTTTTACAACATGCTGATCACTTTTCTCTTCTATGGCAACATCAAATTCTCACTCTAACATGTACTTGTGACTATTAGGTATTTTTACCGATTAAGCCCTTTTACTCGTTTTTGCTTAAAATCGAGTAGTACAAGTTGTCTAACATAATTTAAAACTTCATATTCTATCATAAAACATCAAAATACACAAATTTCACCTATGGGTATTT
The DNA here is from genome assembly GCF_007990345.1 of Gossypium hirsutum. Classification (NCBI taxonomy): domain Eukaryota; kingdom Viridiplantae; phylum Streptophyta; class Magnoliopsida; order Malvales; family Malvaceae; genus Gossypium; species Gossypium hirsutum. Next base: position 44,230,817 of record NC_053434.1, on the reverse strand, counting down.
TTCCAAATATAAACCCTAGGTTAAATTATTACTAACATAAGCTTTATCGAGTTACCGGGATCTCAAAAACGTAAAAATCATTAAAAACAGGGCTTGGAATCACTTACTATGGAGCTTGGAAGCTTGAAACAAACCCTAGCTATGGATAACCCTTGAAATTTCGGCCTAATGAAGAAGATGGAGAAAAATTGGCTTTTAATTTTGTTTTAAATTCATTTTAATAACTAAATGACCAAAATACCCTTACTACTAAACTTTCCAAAAATTCCTTCCATGTCCTAATTTTGTCCATGAACTTAAAATTGGTAAAATTGCTATTTAAGACCTCATAATTAATATTTCAAAGTAATTTCATACTAAAAACTTCTAGAATGCAAATTTTGCAACTTATTCAATTTAGTCCCTAACTTTAAATTAAACTCGTTATGCGCAAAATTTCTTCACGAAATCTTCACACAATTATGCATTCATATCATAAACCTCAAAATAATTATTTCTATCTCAGATTTGTGGACACGAAACCACTATTCCGACTAGGCTCTAATTTGGGATATTACACACCCCAAGGTGAGAAACTTGGTCGAGCGAAACCTCTATCCGTCAAATCTTGCAACTGAGCTTTCAACTCTTTTAACTCGGTTGGTGCCATACGATACGGAGCTATCGAAATCGGTGTAGTCCCAGGTACAAGCTCAATACCAAACTCTACCTCCCGAACAGGTGGTAAACCCGGTAATTCTTCGGGAAAAACATCCGGGTATTCCGAAACCACCAGCATAGATTCAAGTTTCTTTTCTAACTCTTTGTCATCAAGTACATACGCAAGGTATGCTTCACACCCCTTTCGTACATATTTCTGAGCCAACATTGATGATATTACAGCTGGCAACCCATTCAAGTCCGTAGACTCAACTCGGATTATCTCGTTATTTACACACCTCAAATCAATGGTTTTTCTTTTTCAATTTACAATTGCATCATGTACGGTCAACCAATCTATACCGAGGATAACATCAAATTCATCAAACGGTAAAAGCATCAAATCGGCCAGAAAACAGGAACCTCGGATTACTAGGGGACATTTCTTACACACTTTGTCAACAAGTACATAATGACCCAAGGGATTCGACACTCGAATTACAAACTCAGTAGACTCAATAAGTAAAGTCTTACTGGATGCTAAGGTTTCACATATATAAGAATAAGTAGAACCAGGGTCAATCAAAGCAATCACATTAGTATCAAAGAGAGTAAAAGTACCGGTAATAACATCTGGCGAGGAAGCATCCTCGCGTGCGCGTATAGCATAAGCCCTAGCAGGAGCACGAGCCTCAGCTCTGGTTGTAGCGTCTCTAGATCCTCTCTGACCACCACTAGGATTTCCCGTGTTTCTAGATGGTCTACCTCGAGCAGTGGTAGCACCCGGTTTCCCACTTTGATTTACATTCTGTTCAGACAATCTCGGGCAATCTTTAATAAAGTGGTCAGCTGATCCGCACTTGTAACAAGAGCGGTCATGGAATCTACAACTCCCCAAATGCCATTTACCACAATACTGGCACTCTGTTCTGTCTCGACGTTTATTTCCAACACTGGCGACCGACGTGACTCGTGTACCCACAGGGGGTCGATCACGATCTGGTCTAGAAAAGCCCGAAGTGTCTCTAGATCGGCCTAAATCATCTCTAAATTTCTTCGATGATTGTTGAAGGGGCTTTCCCGAAGATCTCTTACGAAACTCCTTTGCTCCCATATCAGCTTTTCTTTTCTCCTTACTGAGCTCCTCGGCTTTGCAAGCTCGCTCGACAAGTACCACAAATTCTCGGATTTCTAAAATGCCAACATACAGCTTTATATCATCGTTCTGTCCATCCTCGAAATATTTACACATCACAGCTTCTGAAGAAATGCATTCTCGAGCGTACCGGCTAAGTCTTACAAACTTTCATTCATAATCAGTAACCGACATGGAACCTTGTTTAAGTTCAAGAAATTCCTTCCGTTTTTGATCAATGAATCTCTGACTGATATACATTTTCCGAAACTCGGTTTGGAAAAACTCCCAAGTTACTTGCTCTCTGGGCACAACAGAAATCAACGTATTCCACCAATAGTAGGCAGAATCACGTAGCAAGGAGATAGTACACTTTAGGCACTCATCGGGTGTGCAAGATAGCTCATCGAGTACCCGAATAGTGTTGTCCAACCAAAATTCAGCTTGCTCGGCATCATCGCTGTCCGTAGCTTTAAATTCAGTAGCCCCGTGTTTTCGGATTCTATCAACTGGGGGCTTATTTGACCTTATTTGGTCAGTTACCGGAGGTATTGTCGGTACGGGGGTTGTATTAGTCGGGAATGGAGGTTATGGAACAGCCGTATTAGTTTGAATGTATTGGTTGAACCAATCATTCATCACGCTATAAAAAGCTTGTCTAGCTTCATCATTCTGATTACTAGCAATAGGTTGAGAGTCCGCCGGCGCTGTCCCTTGTGCAGGAGCAGGCGCTGGCGCTACACTCTCAAGATCATCAGCTACCGTTCAGTTGGGATCGGGATCCATTTCTATAAGGAAACACATTTTAACTGTCAGAAATCACCACACTATCAAATAAACACATAATGGCATGTATAGCTAGACCCAAACGTATTACGGTAGTCCTAGAATCGACTAAAATGTAGCTCTGATACCAATAAAATTGTAACACCCCGTACTCGAGACCGTTACCGGAGTCGGACACGAGGTGTTAACGGACTTAATTCACTTATTTGCACAGTCCATTTTAAAATTTCCAAACAAGCTGGCTAACTGCGTCACTATCACCTTAAAAATCATATCTCGAGTTCCAAAACTCGAAAACTGATTCCGTAAATTTTCCCTGAAACTAGACACATATATCCATCTACAAGTTTTTTCTAGAATTTTTGGTAGGGCCAATTAGTACAGTTTATTAGTTAAAGTCTCCCCTGTTACGGGGTTTGACTACTCTGACCTTCATGCATTACGACTTAGATATCTTCCTGTATAGGGCTTCAATACTTATGCCGTTTGTTTCTAAAAAACCTAGACTCAAAAAGGAATCTTTACATATAGGGCATGACTTCTAATTATCTCTGGTTAATTTATAGTGAATTTCAAAAGTTAGAACAGGGGATCTAGAAATCGCTCTGGCCCTGCTCAACGAAAACTTAAACATCCCTTAGAATACAGCTCATATGATCGTTTCGCTTCTTCCATATGAAAATAGACTCATCAAGGTTCGACTAAAAAATTTATTTGCTATTTAATTCGATTCCTACTATTTTTAGTGATTTTCCAAATTCACATTACTGCTGCTGTCAGCATCTGTTTTTAAGGTAGACTATACCTATTTCATGATTTTCCATGAATCAACTAGAGTTTTGTCATACATAGCACCAAAATGATCGTGATTAACCATTCCAATGGCTAATCATTACCAACATTTCCATACCACTCAATGAACAACATACAAAATGATTATAACGCTATGCTCAAAATATATATAAGCCATTTTCGCATGGCTATCCAAATTTATACAATACCAAAAGGTACATGACCAACAACAAAAGGGCAGTCCTATACATGCCATTTTCAGAGTTCAACTAAAAGAGTACCAAAAGGGCTTTGATAGTGTGGACGACTTCGACTTCGACAATCCCGAGTCCGATAGCTGACGAACCAAAATCTATAAAACAGAGAATCAAAAAAACAGAATAAGCATTTAATGCTTAGTAAGTTTTGAATAATGAAATTAGTTCGGCTAAGGTATAACATTCATATGGCTAAATGAATAACTTCATATATGCACATTCTCATAATCATACTTACTTCACGCTTCAATCAATATATTCATACACAAGGTATCAACCTAACTAAAGGCCAAAAATTCGTTAATCAATTGAACGGATACTATTTAAAACGAATTGACTTTTCCGATGCATATACAAAACATACCTTATCGTTTGGATTTATGAGCGTATTAATTGAAACTATTACAGCAAAATCGCTCACTTCCAAACCCAAGTATCTTCGGGATTTAGCCGGATATAACAACTCGCACAAATGCCTTCGGGTCTTGGCCCGGATATAGCAACTCGCACAAATGCCTTCGGGACTTAGCCCGGATATAGTCAATAGCACAAATGCCTTCGGGACTTAGCCCGGATATAGTCACTAGCAGAAAAGCCTTCGGGACTTAGCCCGGATATAGCAACTCGCACAAATGCCTTCGGGACTTAGCCCGGATATCATTCGAATAATCATGCACATATATCAATAAATCATGACACATCCTTATTTCATTTTTATTACTAAAGCTCAAACACAAGACATTTATCAAACCTTACCAATTTCGGCTCAATAGCCACATACAAAGAGCATGATTTTGACTTGCTTCATAACATGACCTCTATTCGCATTCGGATGCCCGTTATAAGTATAAACTAATTACCTCAATATATGTAACTCAAGTAGATTCATTATATCACTGTTTATTTGTTATGCTTATATGTCATGACTTAAACAAATCATAAACTAAGTTCCATTACTCGAAGACTTACCTTGGTTGTTGTCGAACGATTTCAACAGCTATCGATCACTTTTTCCTTTCCTTTATCAGATTTAGTTCCCCTTTGCTCTTGAGCTTAAATTTAAACAAATAAATTTATTTAATTATTTTTCACTTGGGCAATTCCATTCAATACATGTATGTCATACAATTTAAGTACAATGACCTTGTTCAATACTATTTAAACATCATGCATTATCGAATTTCATCAACACCATCTAACTTCATATAGAAACACATATCATCCTAAGTCGGTACACAAGTCAAATGCATCATTTAAATTGTCAAAGTCCACAATTTAGTCATATCTCTCTATCATAGTTTCTTCACTTAAACCGAATTAGCAAGCCCATATAGTCTTTGGCCGAATGCTATATAACCCAAGTCATCAAGAGTTTTATTATTTAACACCTTAGATATCCATAGCTAAATAGGTTATTTGTACATACATATATATCGTCCAAAACCGAACATAAGAATTTTTTCATATATCTAACATTAATTAAATTATTCAAAACCTCACTAGCAAAATATCATGTACTATGCCGAACCAAAAAAAAAGATCAAACACCTAGCTTATCCATTCAAAACACTTAACCGGCCTTTGACCAAGACTTTAAACAAAGTCTATGTTCGGCTATCACACATATGGGCACTATTAGTTTAAAGTTTTAACAAGATTAATTTCTTTGATCTCAACCTAAATGACAACTCCCATTCTCCTTATTTCAACCGAATTATTCATAACATCAAGACTAAAATTTTTGCACCTTGAACTTCATACATTTATAAAAACTTTCATAACTTATTTGGCCTTATCAAGAACCATTTAACATGCAAGGAAAAATAATCATAGAGGAAGAAATTAACATTCTAAATAGACTCAAATTTTGACCGAATGTACAAGGTGTCTCTAAGCTACTCATCCAAAAATCTTTACCCCATTCTAGTCATTCCCCCATTGTTCCCTACAACATGAAAATAGCCCCTAATTCCAACACTTAATCATTTGGTATCTTGCTCAAATCACCATAAGAAATCTCAACTTTCTTCACATTACCAAGAGTGCATTCACAAATTAACTTAGCATAATATAAAGTCAAATCAACAAATTCAAAGCTTACCTCCTAATAGCTAAAGATGAATGCCAAAATGCTCTAGGTAAGTTTTCCCTTATTTTTCCTCTTTGTTTCGGCTTGAGAGAGGTAGGAGAAGAAGATGAACACCATCCTCTTTCTTCTCTTTTATTTAATTCATTTTATTACAATTATTAATTCATTTGTTAATACAAAATTATTTTAAATTTGAATTGGTGGAGCATTATCTTTTCTTGGCCGGCCACTATGTTCATTATGGGTAAATTGACATGCAAAACCACTCTTTTCAATGCATGTACTAATAGACCATTGTAAGATTAACCTCTCACTTTCCAACAATGTTTCATATAAGTCCATTTTAATAAATCCACATAAAAATGATCAAATTAATGCATGAAATTTCGCACATGCATTTACTCACATCATAAACACAGAATATAACTTTTAATTATTTATAAGACTCGGTTTCGTGGTCCCGAAACCACTTTTTGACTAGGGTCAATTTAGGGCTGTCACATTTGGTCTCGGAGATTATTATTATATATTATTATTCAAGGGATTTAAGCCGTGGAATTTTGTTTTCCAGGATTATATTTTTCAAATGCTTTGTGGTTCTGGTTTGTTGCCATCGATGAATTTCTTGATTCGTTATGGTAAGGTAAGACCAACTCCTATTTTTGATCCCGACATTGGTTTATGCATCCTGATCACGCTATTTCGTGATAGATTTTAAATGTTTATAATTAATCATTCTTGAAAATAACTATTATCGCGATGTAGGCTAGTGTACCTATCGAATAGTAGTATAGTTTTAGCAAGCCGGATTGTCGAACCCAGGGGAACTAAAAGTACTAGTAATGGCTGTCTTTTTATTATGTAGCCTAAGAATAAAGAGGTTTTTGTTTTAACTAACTAATTATCTAAACTAATAATTCACAGAGAATAGGATTAGGGAATTGCTTTTGGGAAAATCGATTAAATTAAGACAATACCTAAGGAAAAATCCACCTAGACAGTACTTGTTATTCTAGCTCCGAATCGGATGATTTATTCATTTAACTTGTTCCATAGTGATCCCTAAGTTATGTTATTATCCCTATTCAAGACTAATAACGTCTAATCCCTAGATTGAATAATTGAGACCTTTCTCTAATTAACACCCTAGGTTTGCATTAACTCGATCTATGGATCCCCTTATTAGGTTTCACCCTAATCCGGCAAGATCTTGTCACCCTATGTCTAGGCACGCAATCAACTCCACTTAATTATGACAAATGTACTCTTAGACAAGGTCTATTCCTCCTTTGAATAAGAGCTTATCTTGAATCAGTATCCTGGGATATCAAAACAATAATTAAGAACAAGTTAAATATCTATCATACAATTCAGAAAATAATAACAAGATTCGTCTTAGGTTTCATTCCCCTTAGGTATTTAGGGGATTTGGTTCATAACTAAAAAGGAAAACATCACAGAATAATAAAGAATAAAAAACATAAAAAAATACCCAAAACTCCTGAAGGGGAAATTGAGGAGAGATCTTCAGTCTTCATGGTGAATTCGGCTTCTGAGATGGATCAATCGGCTTCCTTGGAGTAATTCCTTACTCCCTCTTCTGTGCCTCCCTTTTTCTTCCTCCTCTAGGGTGTATTTATAGGCTTTGGAATGCCTAAGAGCCCTCAAAACTAGCCTTTTCCGAATTGGACTCAACTTGGGCTCGACAGGGACACGCCCGTGTAACATGCCCGTGTGCGATTACTTCAGGCTGTGCTCGAGCCTGCCAAATTGACACGGCCATGTGGTCTGCCCGTATGAGGATGTCCAGGCCGTGTTGATTTCATACTTTGGCCCATTTTCTCTGGTTTTGGCCCGTTTCTTGTTCTTTTCGCTCTCCTATGCTCTCCTAAGTATAAAACATGAAATTAAAGCATTAGGAGCATCGAATTCACCAATTCTAATAGGAAATCATCCAGAAAATGCGTTAAACATGGGGTAAAAATATGTATAAATTACGGTTTATCACATCCCAACTTTGAAAAAGATTTCGAAAAGTTGTTTTGTGTTTATAATTCATAGTGTCACTAATGTAATTCATTCTTGTGTAGGTGACACTCTAAAATGGTGCCCTCCTAAAGAGGGAGGGCATGCAAGTAACCCACTTTCTTTTCAAACCCTTTATGGTTCTCAGGTTTTTAGAAATTATTCTGTCAAGTTCATGAGCAAAGGAGTTCATGACGTTGAAAGATTCTTCGCAAGCAAATGGCCTGATTTGAGGACAAATTGTCTTCAAGAGGGAGGGTATGATACGACCCAAGCCGCATCATGTCATGATACAATTCGACGACACTGGAATTGGCCCAAGCACGAGAGGTCCAAGTGCAAAATAAAGCTTTTAATTTCATTTTGTTTATTTGGCTACTAGAAAATAAGGACTTTGATTCGTTTTTTTTTTAGTTTTTTTAGTTATTTTAGCTTGTGTCTTTAATTATGTCATAGTTTGAACATTATTAATATGAGTCTTTAACAATGTCATAGTTTGCACATCATTAATATGTGTTTTGCATTTAATAAAGTCATGCATTATGTAACTTTCATGTTAGTTAAGTTTGCATCATTAAATTAAGTCATGTTAGTTTAATTCTATAACTTTCATGTTAGTTAAGTTTGCATCATTAAATTAAGTCATGCATTAAGTAACTCATCTGTTCATTTAGTTTACATCTTAATTAAATTCTGCATTTAAACATCTTAGTTGTTTGAATTAAAGTGTTATTTAATTTAGCTATTACTTTTTCATGCTTAAGTTATAGTGTGTTTAATTTTTTTTCTTAAATAAATTAATTGTGTGTTTATTAGTTTATTGTAGGAAAGTTCAAAAGGCTGGACACATACTTTAAAGCTACAATAGGGCTATTCATTTGCCAAGAAGAAGAAAATGCTGTCACATTCAATTAGGTATTTAGTTCTGGCATAAAAGAGTGTGCATTTGCCAAGGGAATGTTTTTGGTGGATATTCAAGCACTCAAAGCTCATTATGGTGGTTGTTCAAATAGACCAAGAGTGACTTTCAAGTCTGATCAGTTTCATGCACTCAAAACTAGTTATGGTGCCTATTAAAGAGATGAATGCACAAGTCTTTCGACATTGGGTTTAAGGGAGATGAAGGGACGTCAAACAACACATTAAGGGTTCATTAAGTAAATAATAAAGTGAATAGACATGCCTTTCATCTACACCAGAATCAAGTGAAGAGACATCATTATTAGCTTCCCTACATGACTTAAAAACGAAATTAAAGCTTGTTAAAAACCTTAGTTAATTGCTGAAAGTGAAAGGTCACAAATATTCATTTGAATAGTCATAATAGTGCCTATAAATAGTGTAACACCCCGAACCCGAGACCGACACCGGAGTCGAACACGAGGTGTTAACAGACTTTAAACCCTTTATAAAAATATTTCTCAGACACTGCCAATCTGCGTACTAGTCTCTTTAAAAATCATATCTTGAGTTTCACAGCTCGAAAATCAGTTTCGTGATTTTTCCCTGAAACTAGACTCATATTCCCATCTACATATTTTTTTCTAGAATTTTTGGTTGGGCCAATTAGTACAGTTTATTAGTCAAAGTCTCCCATGTTACAGGGATTGACTACACTGACCTTTGCGCATTACGACCTCGATATCTCCCTGCAAAGAGATTCAATACTGATGCCGTTTGTTTCTATAGAAACTAGACTCATAGAGGAATCTATCCATATATGGTATGACTCCTAATTGTCTCTGGTTAATTTATAATGAATTTCCAAAGTCGGAACAGGGAATCCAGAAACCGTTCTGGCCCTGTCTCACGAGAACCTGAATATCTCTTAACATACTGTCCATATGATCTTTTCGTTGCTTCTATATGAAAATAGACTCATCGATCTTCGAATACATAATTTATTCATCAATTAATTCCACTCCTACTATTTTTAGTGATTTTTCAATCTCACGTCACTGCTGCTGCCAGCATCTGTTACGAAAGCAACTATGCCCATTTCGTGATTTCTCCTTGATCTAACTAGTAATTCGTCATACAGATCACAAATTATGATCATGACTAGCCATGCCAAAGGCTAATCATTGCCAAACATCCCCCTACTACACTATTGCCATATCATGAATTTTAACACCAAAATAATCAACCATGACATATGGCATAAAAAGGTCGAATTATCAAGATTTACGACCTAACGTTATGAAACCAAACCCAACCGAACATTTATGCCATTTTCGCATGGCTAAAAGTTTACATACCAAAGTTCAAACACAACATAATAGCCTATACATGCCGAAATGTTCTCCTAAGCCGACTAAGAAGAAAGTACCAAAACTTGCTAGCCGGTGTGATGACTTCGACGACGGCACGATCACGCAAAAATAGACGAGTCCAAGAAACCTAGAATAGGTGACAAGCAAACACCGAATGAGTATATAACTCAGTAAGCCATAAGCATTCCACAACCATCCATTAATAAAATTATCACAACAGGAAACAATGAAATGAGGTTAAGTACTCCATCCATACCAAACTATACCATAGTTCCTTAAACCCTATGGTTCAATCTCATACCAAGTCCTACATTGGCCTTTCATACATCATTTTATTTTCGTTATAATCATACAATTAAACGAACTTTCACCTATTCCACAATGAACCTTATGTACGTGACTTCAACTATAATCGTCACATAGGTTCAAAACTTACCAAGCTCAACTCCAAATATAAACATAGCGCCTATTAGCCATGAACTCAAGGTACTTACCTTTTCCGCTGTCCAAAATTGACTCGGTAAAGTCGCACCCTTCATGTAAATAATTTATAGAAAATATATATTGGGTTCGCACACATAGTGCTTAATAATCAACCGCGCACACTTAGTGCCATGTACTTTAAACTCACACACTTAGTGCCATGCATTTCAAGTTCGCACACTTACCTTTTCCGCTGTCCAAAATCGACTCGGTAAAGTCGCACCCTTAATGTAAATAATTTATAGAAAATATATATTGGGTTCGCACACATAGTGCTTAATAATCAACCGCGCACACTTAGTGCCATGTACTTTAAACTCGCACACTTAGTGCTGTACAATTTAAACCCGCACACTTAGTGCCAATCTCATGACCGTGAACACTTATTGCCCGCACACTTAGTGCCGAAAACCAGCCACTCAATAGGCTTCACTTCCTTTTTACATTCGACAAATTTCATCTCTACTTACATATACATTTGTATACATTTCATCTCATTAAACACAATGGTATAGGTATTACGATCCTTTAAATCAATACCAAAGATATGCTTAATGACTTACTTGTGTTGGGTAAGATGGTTCCAACTCGGCTACTCGATGATCTTTTCTTTGCCTTTGCTCGATTCTCCTCCTTTAACTCCTTGAGCTTAATCAATAAATCAACTAGTTTAACCGCCTTGCTAAATATTTACAATCCAATTACACATGCATATGTATGTTAGTATATTCGGCAATCACCCTTACTAATCACCCACTTGATCAATTATAGAGAATCAAAGTTAATATCACAATGTGTACCCTATATGGCCCATTATACATAATCAAATTTAACATCATCTATATATTTACTCATATGGCCGAATATACCTAATCATACATACACCTAACCAAAAATAATTTCTAAAATCTTTATATCATTTATACACTAGTAAAGCATCCTCTCCCTTTCATTCAATTTAGCACATGCATTACTCATTAACCTACAAAACTTATATTCGGCCTTAGCACACAACTTGCTAGCCGATTCTTCCCCATCTAGCAACCAATGCACATATGTGCTCACTCAAAAATGCTAAAAAAAAAAGAGATTCAAGAATCATCAATCCACCATCACATGCATCATTAACAAGCTTCATATTTAGCATGCAATGGCATTAACACAAACTCCACCTAGGTCGAATCTTAACTCATCTTCATGCCTCATCACCACAACATCAAACATCAAAATACCAACCAAGAATGTAACATGCATGGCCGAATATCATCTCCATCATTTAACAAAGTTTGAACCATGGCTAGGTAGATTTCAAACTTACAACTTAAAATATACATGAATCTCAAAGAATAATATCAAACATACCTCAATCTAGTTACATGCATGGCCAAACTTCCTCCTAATTCTCTTCCAAACCAAACATGAAGCAAGAACTCCTTCCTCCTCCCTTAGAATTTTCGGTCAAAAGAGGATGAAAAAGGATGAACAAGTTTTTCTTTTCCTTTCTTTAGCTCACGGCAATGGGGGGGAACAACCACTCATTTTTTTGTTTTTCCTTTCTTTATTACCCATACTCCTTATTTTATTTTTTTCCTACATACCTCACTAGGCCAACATGTTCCCAACATGTTTCCACCCATAGCATGGCCAACCACTAGCTCAAATTTGGGTAATTTGACATGCAAACCCATCATTTTCACAACATCCATTAATAGACCATTTTAAATTAGCCTATCATATTTTCACCATGTCTCATATCGATCCCTATTTAATAATTTCTCATGCAATTGGCAAAATTGGAGAATGAAACTTCCACATACTCATGTACACACATAATAAGCATAGAATATGGAAATTAATTATTTTTATGACTCGGTTTTGTGGTCCCGAAACCACTTCCCGACTAGGGTCAATTTTGGGCTGTTACAACTCTCCCCCACTTAAGAAACTTTTTTCCCCGAAAATCTTACCGGTAAATAGGTTTGGGTATCGTTCTTTCATCGAGCTCTCGGTTTCCCAAGTAGCTTCCTCGATCCCATGTTTGAGCCATAACACCTTCACTAACGGAACCCTTTTGTTTCGCAACTCCTTCACTTCACGAGCTAGGATACGTATCGGTTCTTCTTCATAACTCATATCGGCTTAAATTTCAACCTCTGATGGGCTAATTATATGCGATGGATCAGATCGATAACGTCGAAGCATCGAAACATGAAAGACGTCGTGAATCTTTTCAAGCTCAGGGGCAAAATCAATCTATACGCAACCGCACCAACTCGTTCGGAGATTTCGTACGGCCCAATGAATCTCGGGCTCAACTTGCCCTTACGTCCAAACCTGAGTACCTTTTTCCAAGGCGAAACTTTAAGGAACACTTTATCTCCCACCTGATATTCAATGTCCTTTCGTTTCAAGTCCGCATACGATTTCTGACGATCTGTGGCTGCCTTCAGACTTTCACGGATTACCTTTACTTTCTGTTCGGCATCTTTAATCAAATCAACTCCGAAAATTTTACTTTCACCGAGCTCGGTCCAAAACAATGGTGTACGGCATTTACGACCGTACAAAGCCTCGTAAGGTGCCATCTTAATACTTGATTGAAAACTATTGTTGTAAGCGAATTCAATCAAAGATACATACCGTTCCCATGAACCACTAAACTCAAGGATGCAGCATCTCAGCATATCCTCGAGTATCTGAATTATCCGCTCGGATTGACCATCGGTTTGTGGATGGAAAGCGGTGCTAAAATGCAGCTTGGTACCCAAGGCTTCTTGCAATTTCTTCCAAAATCGCGAGGTGAATCTCGGATCTCTATCCGACACGATAGAAATAGGTACTCCATGTAATCTCACAATCTGAGAAACATACAATTCGGCTAGTTTATCCAATGAAAAGTCCGTACGCACGGGGATAAAGTGAGCCGACTTAGTCAGTCTATCAACAACAACCCAAATCGCATCCTTCTTACTTGCTGACAATGGCAGTCCGGACACAAAGTCCATTGTGACTCGATCCCATTTCCACTCGGGTATCATGATCGGCTGAAGTAATCCGGAAGGCACTTGATGTTCTGCTTTCACTTGTTGACATATTAAACATCTCGAAACAAAGTCGGAGATGTCTCGTTTCATACCATGCCACCAAAACCGTCGTTTCAAATCATTGTACATTTTCGTACTCCCCGAGTGAATTGACATTCGGCTACAATGAGCTTCGTTCAGAATCATCGAAATGAGTTCTGAATTACTTGGAACACACAACCGACTTCTGAACCTCAAACAATCGTCATCATCAATTTGAAATTCGGATTCCATATTCGGAATACATTCAGCCCGTTTTGCAACCGATTCATCGTCGACTTTCTGAGCTTCACGAATTTGATGAATCAATGATGGTTTGGCCTTTAATTCAGCTACTAACACATTGTCGGGTAGAACAGACAAGTGCACATTCATCGCTCGTAAAGCAAACAGCGATTTCCGGCTTAAGGCGTCTGCAACCACATTAGCCTTTCCCGGGTGGTAATCAATGACAAGCTCGTAATCTTTCAACAACTCAAGCCAACGTCTTTGTCGCAGATTTAAGTCTCTTTGAGTCATCAAATATTTGAGACTTTTGTGATCCGAAAATACATGGCACTTTTCGCCAAACAAGTAATGTCGCCATATTTTCAAAGCGAATACGATGGCGGCTAGTTCGAGATCATGGGTTGGATAATTTCTCTCGTGTGGCTTCAATTGTCTCGACGCATAGGCCACAACTCGGCCTTCTTGCATCAATACACAACCCAACCCGAGTAGGGATGCGTCACTATAAATGACAAACTCTTTGCCTGATTCGGGTTGCACTAAAATTAGAGCTTCAGTCAAATGAGTTTTCAGTTGATCGAAGCCTTTCTGACATTTCTCCGTCCATTCGAACTTAGCATCCTTTTGAAGTAGCTTCGTCATTGGTGTGGCTATCATCGAGAAACCTTTGACAAATCGTCAGTAATAACCGGCGAGTCCCAGAAAGCTCCGAACCTCAGTAATATTTCTTGGAGGCTTCCAGTTAAGTATGGCTGAAATTTTGTTCGGGTCAACTCGAATACCCGATGCGGATACCACATGACCCAAGAAGCTAACCTCTCTTAACCAGAACTCACACTTACTGAACTTAGCATATAACTGCTTATCCCGTAAAATTTGCAACACCAGTCTCAGGTGCTCAGCATGTTCGGTCTCATCTCTTGAATAGACCAAGATGTCATCAATGAACACAACTACGAACCGATCCAAATATGGTCTGAAGATCCGATTCATCAAATTCATAAATACCGCAGGGGCATTAGTGAGCCCAAACGGCATCACTAAGAACTCGTAGTGACCATATCTCGTCCTGAAGGCAGTTTTGGGTATGTCCGATTCTCGAATTCGCAACTGATAATAGCCCGATCTCAAATCTATTTTTGAGAACACTGTGGCTCCCTTCAGTTGGTCGAACAAATCATCGATGCGCGGCAATGGATATTTGTTCTTTATCGTCACTTTATTCAGTTGACGATAGTCAATGCACAACCTCATGGTTCCGTCCTTCTTTTTCACGAACAATACTGGTGCACCCCAAGGTGAGAAACTTGGTCGAGCAAAACCTCTATCCGTCAATTCTTGCAACTGAGCTTTCAACTCTTTTAACTCGATTGGTGCCATACGATACGGAGCTATCGAAATCGGCGTAGTCCCAGGTACAAGCTCAATACCAAACTCTACCTCCCGAACAGGTGGTAAACCCGGTAATTCTTCAGGAAAAACATCCGGGTATTCACAAACCACCGGCACAGATTCGGGTTTCTTTTCTAATTCTTTGTCATCAAGTACATACGCAAGGTATGCTTCGCACCCTTTTCTTACATATTTCTGGGCCAACATTGCTGATATTACAGCTGGCATCCCCTCCAAGTCCGTAGACTCAACTCGGATTACTTCGTTATTTGTGCACCTCAAATCAATAGTCTTGCTTTTGGAATTCACAACCGCATCATGCGCGGTCAACCAATCCAAACCAAGAATAACATCAAATTCATCAAACGGCAAAAGCATCAAGTCCGCTGGAAAACAGGAACCTCGAATTCTAAAGGACATTTCTTACACACTTTGTCGACAAGCACGTAACGACCCAAGGGGTTTGACACCCGAATTACGAACTCAGTAGACTCAACAGGTAGAGTCTTACTGGATGCTAAGGTTCACATACATATGAATGAGTAGAGCCAGGGTCAATCAATGCAATCACATTAGTATCAAAGAGAGTGAAGGTACCAGTGATGACGTCAGGGAGGATGCCTCCTCTCGTGCGCGAATGGCATATGCTCTAGCAGGAGTACGGTTCTCGGCTCGAACAGCAGTATTAGAGGTCCCTCTCTGACTACCACCCCTACCTCCTAAATTCTCGGTGGTCTACCTCTAGTTGTCACTCCACTAGGTCTTGCACCTTGAATCTTATTCTTCTCATCAAGCTCCGTGCAATCTCTAATGAAGTGGTCCTTCGAACCGCATCCGTAATAGGCCCTGTTAATAGACTTACCCAACATTCACCTATGTGTCGTCTTCCACATTGGGACATTCAGGTTTCTAGACGATTATTGCCCACACTAGCTACTGAAGTAGCTCGAGAGTCCGTCGATGGTCTTGCTCTGATGGAAATTCCCGCAGTCGTCCTCGACTTATTAGTGTCCTCCTGAACTTCTTTACGGCTGAGAACGGAGCTTTACCCGTCGATCTTTTACGATAGTCTCTAGCTTCAAATTCAGCCTTCTTCTTCTCCTTTCCAAGTTCTTCCGCCTTGCAGGCTCGTTCGACTAGTGTTACGAATTCTTTTATTTCCAAAATACCCATTAGTAGCTTTAAATCTTCATTCAATCCTTCTTCGAATCTTTTGCACATAGCAACCTCATCAGCTACCCACTCCCGGGCATGCCTACTGAGTCTTACGAATTCATGTTCGTATTCAGATACTGTCATACGGCCTTGCTTGGTTCAGATTCCTACCTTTGACATGAA